>NC_068359.1:109401349-109592476 GCF_020536995.1 Dreissena polymorpha
TTCTAAGATAGCGAATATTACTACAGATGAATATACAGTTGAACACGCAGTGACTGGCTGGAACTTCAAAAATAATTAAAATAAACTTTTCTCTGTTAAACCCTAAAGTATGGTATGGCATCTGTTTGATAAAATCAGTTCTTTTACGCTTTGTAAATCGTGTACAAAAGTCACGACGAGAAGAATTTGAAGTGATAAATGTTTTTAAGTCACCTACGTTAGCCTTCCAAATGAGCGTAAAAAGAAAATTCGTGTTAAAATACAAATCATACGGCGTATAAATAAACAATAGAGTCTATGCATTAAATAAAATTTCGACCTATTACGAAACGAGATTTATTTAATTATATTTTTCTTGATTAGAGTTATTGAAATACTTGAAATGATTCTTTTTTTCGCTAATTGATTAATGTTGCTAGCTAACATGACTCTATTAGCTTGACACAACTTTGTTATTTCAATATTCCTTAAACAACACTTGAAAGTGTGGCAATCGTGAGCTTACTGTCAAACTACTTTTGAGTGCCTTTCGCTTCAATGTAATAAAGAGCTCATTGTGGAACTAGATTTAGCTTTAATAACAGTCAATCATTGTATCAGTGTGGAACTATCTCTATAATCGACTGAAGGAGGGTAATCTTGAGCTCACTGTGGAACAAGCTTCATGATTGACTGAGGGCAATCGTGAGCTAATAGTGGAAATAGCAATCGTTAGCTATGGAGCTAACTTTATGATTTACCGAAAGACAGTCGTGAGCTCATGGTAGAACTAGCTTTTATAATGGATTGAACGACAATTATGAGCTCATTGTGGAACTAGCTTTTCGATCGACTGAAGTTGAAAGCCACAACCTTATTTAGCATAGTAAATTTAAGAATTAATAAGAAACATATTTATATATAACAGTTAAAATATATCTGGTGGTTGCAAGGTAGTAATCCGTCTTTTTTGCGATTAACACCTTAAATAATCGCGTTTGTCGAAACGGACGTATACGTCCAGAAATCCTACTTTCGGTTTTTTAAAAGCGGTCTTTGAAAAATAATACATTTTGCTAACTAGGCTATAGATTTAATTTTATCTAAGCCAATTATAATAATCTGGTGGTTACAAGGTAGAAATCCGTCTTTATGAGCTTTAAAACTTAAAAATAATCACGTTTTCCGAAATTGACGCACACATGTATACGTATGGAAATCCTACTTTTGTTTTAAAATCCGTTTAAAAACTAATAGATTACTTGCTAACTAGGCTATCGATTTAACGACAATTTTGCACACTCTCAAATTACATCCATATGTATTAATTAATGTGTATTTCATTTCAAGGTGTGGCTTTAATCGTGAGCTCATTATTGAACTTGCTTTATGATCTACTGAATGGCAATGATGAGAACATTATGGAACTAATTTTATGATCGAGTGTAGAACAATTATGAGCTCATTGTGGAACTAGTTTTATAATCGACTGAAGGCAATCGTGAGTTTATTCTGGTAACTTGCTTCATGTTCGACTGAAATTCAATCGTGAGCTTATAAGGTATGTACTTTTATGATTAACTGAAGGACGATGGTGAGCTTAAGTATGGAACTAGCTTTATGATTTACCGAGCACACTATTAAACTTGATTTTATGATTGGCTGAAGTTAATTATGGAACTGGCTTTATCATCGACTGAAGGTAAATCGTGAGCTCATTATGGAACTAGCATTAGTAAACTTAATGGCGATCGAGTTCTCATTGTGGAACAAACTGTATGTTTGATTGAAGGGCAATCGTGAGCACAATATGAACTTGCTTTATGATTGAATGAAAGGCAAATGTGATCCAATTGTAAAACTAGCTTTATGATTGACTAAAGGATGATCGTGAGCTTATTGTTGAACTAGCTTTATGATCAACTGAAAGGCAACCGTGAGCTCAATGTGGAACTAACCTTATAATTGACTGAAGATCAATCATTCGTGAGCTGTTTGTAAAACTATCTTTGTAATTGACTTAAGATCAATCGTGAGCTAAATGTGGAACTAACTTTATGATTGTCTAAAGATCAATTGTGAGTGATTGTAAAACTTACTTTATAATTGATTGAAGGTCAATCGTGAGCTGATTTTAAAACTAGCTTTATGATTGACTGGAGATCAATCGTGAGCTGATTGTAAAACTTACTTTATGATTGACTGAAAGAGATTCGTGAGCTCATTATAGACATTACTTTATGATTGAACGATAATCTAAGATATCGCAGCGGTTAATTAAAAAATAATCGTTTTTCTACCAAGTACTGACTACAGTATTACTGTAGAGATTTTGTTATAATTCGATCAAGATCTATGTGGTGTCCTTTGCAGATATGTCGTCCCTGGTGCCAAATAAATATAAGCAATGAATGTGTACTACATACAGGCGTATTCGATAATTATAAGATGGATCAATTTAATGCACATGTGACTCTTTCACACCGTACACACGATCAATATATCATCGAGACATATTTTGTGTGTAAGCAAGGAAAAAAGGAGCCACATAGTTCAAATAGTTTATTTGTGTGAGAACGCGGTTATTTTTAAATTACAAAAGGTTATGGTGCAAAAACTCTGAACCACAAGAGATCGTTTTCTAAAAAGCATTACAAAAAAAAACACATCAAAACAACAACACCAACAAAATATTGCAAATGTTTGTTCATCATGTCTTCGTTAATGTTTTTGTTTAATGATGCAGTAGTGATGCTCATATACATTACTAAGTGTTAATTAATCTCCGGACCACACATTGGGTAAATGTGTATTGTTCAAAATCAGTCAACAAAATTTTAATTGTTTAACAGAATATTCGCCGTTGCCCAGTAGATATGGCGTCATGTTAGCGGCTGGGTCGTCACGGGTTCCCTTTTCCGGGAAAGTTCTAAAGATTTTCGTTAAAGCATATTTTATTAAACAAACATAATGGTAAAAATTATCATAGCTTAGACAGATAGCCGATTAACCTACCTACACAACCAGTTAAATTCTTGCATTTATAAAAGTTTAATCTGAAGAAAAAAATGATTATGCTTTGTTTTCATAGAATAATTCTCTTAAGATGCGACGTTTTGTGCGCAACATTCTGCCATTTTACGCTGGCTACCAGTTAGAACAGAATAACTCACCGACGATGGTAATAATTAACGTGTCATCACAAAAAGTAATACAGCAATAAATGAGTACCTTTGTAGTTACAAACAGGGGTAACGGTTTGATAATTGGCGCGATTGTTGTGTTTAAGTCGCGAACATTTAACTAGTGACCTGTGGGGAGTGGGGTATATTATCGAAGACATAATTGACATATTTTAATCGCGATAAAAAAGCAGTTGAGACACTGGGTGGCTTACTATGCTATTTTATGAATCAATATCCAACACTATTTGCTCGAGAACATAAAGGGATAATTTTATTATGATTAGCATGTGTTGTTAAAATATTTTTGATTTAACATCGTATTTGTTTTATCAGAAGTTAATATTAGTAGTTCTAATTTATGTCATCAAAGATGCCACCACTACCGTCTGACGCAAGTTTTATTTAAGAAAGCCAATTATTAATACATCTAATTTAAGTTATAAACATCTTACCTGTACAAAGAAAATAAAGCATACATTAAATTACTTTAGTCTCTAAAGAAGGTGCACGTACGAGCAATATGCATATATTTAACGTACTCTAACATTTTCACTATGAAAGATTTTTCGGTTAACCGGTAAATACCGATTAACGCTTCTTGTAACATGTTGCCCCCCTACGCAGGATCCTTTTGTTTAAATTCTTTTTTCTTAAAATAGTCTTTATTAACCTCGTCCATAGGTAGGTGCAGGTCGAGGCCATCCTGATCCATACCTTATAAAAGATAATGCGTTAGTAGCTCAAAATGAATGTATATATATATATATATATATATATATATATATATATATATATATATATATATATATATATATAAACACATCGTAAAACTCATACAACAACAATTCATTGTATTATAATACACGTATTATAATACAAGTACATGCACAAATAACTCATATAATTTTTATCTATCTATAGGGTAAATGAAGATGAAATATATTGAATACACAAATTGAAAAAAGTGTGAAGAAATAAAGCATGTCACCAGTGTACTAAAATATGTTTAGTTGTACATATTTGTTTCAGTGAATTATATTGGCTTAGGTTCATTCTATAAGTATTCTTACAACTGACCAATTAGGGAATTCAATATTTTGATGAGTTGTCTGCTCTTGGATTTCCCATGATAAAAGAAGACTTCTCTTAAGTCCTGGAACATTTGGGATTTTTTTTATTTGTTTACACAATAAGACATACCTTTTATTTTCAAGAAGCAATATATTGAAAGGTTTTATTTTTTCCGTACAAATTCCAAGAATCATGTCCTGGCAAAAGAGTGTAGGCATATTGACATTATTTATATTTAATACGTTCGAAACATGTTGAACAATTATTTGGATGTGCTCACAACCCCAGACAAGAAGTTAAAGTTTCCTCATATTTATTACAAAAAGAACATTTATTATCATCAACAATTTTCATTTTATAAATCAGATATTTAGTACCTAAAATTCTATGTATTATACTAATATGTAACCATTGTATGTAAGTATCTCTGCTTATTTTAAAAACAAAGCTGTGCACATACTTCCAGTCAATATTATTACATATTGCATTTAATAAGATCAGGATCTTATTTGGTTCTTCTCCATACGCTGTAATTACCAGCAAGTGTTTAACATTTCTTTTCAATAGATGTGAAGACACATCAGGCAGATGAAAAGACCTAGCGAAACTGTAAAAGAAACAAAACTAAGACAAGGAACTTGTTTGCATTTACAGACAGCTAGGTATCACACTATTTCCTACATTTAATATACTCGTGAACTGCATCGGAGATAAGCGTGTTTTTCTCCAACTTTTATCGACAAATAATATAGTCTGTATGGTTGGAGAGGAACATGTACAATAAGCAATTTCGCTAAAAAGAACTTCACTTTAGTATATATCGTTGACATTCTTAGAAATACTGAGCCACTGATTCGATTGCACCACAAATGCACAAGGGTGAGAGTACAATATTGCGCTTTAATAGATGTCTGAGTCTTGAATTAAGCATATGTTGGCGCCTTTCTCCAAAATAATATAACAGATGATGTTTTGTAACATCATCTATATATTAGAAGATGCTTAAAAGACGTTATAGAATAAGCATTTCTAGAGGAAGTGGCTCTGCAAGTCGTCACATTTCTGATGCTGTATCCATTTCGTAATGGGTAGGAGTTAATTTCTCGGAATGTGTCCGGTACAATTGAGTGTAGGTAAGGCGTCGTCCCATTTCTGACGTTGTCTCCATTTCGTAATAGGTATGGGTTATTTGCTCGGACTGTGTCCGGTACAATGGAGTGTAGGTAAGGCGTCGTCAGAGTTCTTGTGATTTAAAGCATGAGAAACAAGTTTATGTTATGGGTGCCGAGTATATTCACATCCAATCCCTATGTGAAGCTCAGTAATCGATACAAGTTTGTGTACAACCCTAGAACATTCGTGCTGTTGATTTTTTTTCATAGTCATAATTTTATATATGACAACAATCATCGCAAACTTCATCTGAATATTATATTTTTGGTATTATAAACACAACAAAACATATTTAACTTTTAAATGAATTCGATCAAGTATGTTTGAGACGGCGTATACTATGTATTCGTTTCAGGCCTTGACCATGATGTGTGCTACATGTTCGTGCCATGTGCAAACATCACATATAAGCTATGAATATTCTTAAATGTGTATGGACATTTAGAATCGGTGATTTTTGCATACTCCAATTTTGATGGGCCTGAACGATTCTGTCTTCGGAAAAATAACATAAAAAACTCTGACAATGCTGGATTAAATTGACCAACCACATTTTAGGACAAGGCTAGTTTTGTGTAATATCAGCGTGCATACAATCCGCTTTTTAAACAGGAGAATTAACAATCATGTAGAGGCTTGCCTCATCTGTGAAACGGGTTAACACGGGAACGTATATTTTAAACAATGTTTTATATGTAAATAAAGAACATCAAGGGACAGAGAATAGAACATTGGGGGACGGCGGCCGGTTTATTAGCGGAATGCGATTCGGCTTCGGGAAGTACAAATTTATGTTCGCTGTTTATAGACAGTAACTTATCAAATTCTATTTTAAGTTGCCTTTCATATCAGCAGAGTGGAACTTCTATAGTTGTCCTTTATGTCAGACGTTATCGAAGTATATACTTATGTCAAGAAAACGAGTGTCACCCCGAGTCCGTTGTCCAGAGATTTAAAAAAAAAGTGTCATAAACATATGTAAGTTGATTCACTGCTGCATCACCTATTATACCGTACTGATATTGTATAATTAACGAGTTACTTCGAAAAAAAAGTGTGTAAAAGGATCCTTTCGGAAACCCTTAAAAAGTGTTTAGGAAAGATACTGGTCGGTAGTTAGACGCTAATGACGGGTCGCCCTTTTGAAATACTGCACATACATTAGAATTTTTTAAAGCGTCTGGTATTTTACATTGAGTAAAACTGCATTATATAAATTTCAAATTAGGATGTTTAACTGGTTCGTAGATTCACGTAAGATTCGATTGCCAATTCCATCAGAATCAGACGCCTTATCCAATTTTAGATTGTTAAAGGCGTCAACTACTTCGTCGGGAGTTATGGAAATAGACTGAATGATATATACACAACAGTTATTACTATCTGGAACGTCTACATTGGGGTCGTCAATACCTGACTGTATAGCGAAATACGCTCGCAGTATGGTTTGGCTTGTCGGTATGATCTGTAGCATGGTCATCAGTTGTGTCATCCAGTAATAATTGTATGTGTGAATTACAATTATGCTATTATTATACAGTTAATTTAATGCTTAAAATGTTCAACCACTGCCTGTGTTCTATCCATGCCATATTGAAGTGGCGGGCTGCTATCCAGTTTGAGTAGGACCTGTTTATCCGCTTCGTACTTCAGGCGGACTTGGTTGAACCTCAATAGTCCGTTCAATTAGGACCTCGCCAAGTAACTCATGTAAATCGCAAAACTCTCAGAGGCACATTAATCAGTGGTGCTGGTTCATAACCGTCCGTCCCTCGACTATCGAAGCTTAAGAAAACACACTCGCACACTCGTCATTCGCACTCAAACGCATGAACGCTCAAACCGCACATCACTCCTTTCATATGCGCATGCACATGTACATGCCATCATTCGGGATTTTCGTAATTAAGAAGTTGTCTCCCCATTCGGGAAGGTATCACGAGTATCCCGAGTAAAAAGCGGTCCGTCTTAAATGCGTATATGACTCATATCCGCGGATATGACCTAAAGTGCGGATATGGACGAATATAAGCAATATCGACACTTTTTCTGCAATGTTCATTTCAATGTTCAATGAATAATACACAATATGTATAAAATATGCAAGGTAAATATCTTATATTTGTTTGTTACTATATATTATAGTTTGTTAATACGTAAAAATATGCACGGTATTGTATTTATTCAAATGAACAAAGGATATCGTAGTGCTACATTTAAATGTTTCAAGAATGATTATAACCATTATATTAGCGCTGTTATTGAAAAGTAATACATGTCCCGCAAATTTTTAGATTTTTCCTTAATATTTCAACAGTTCATATCCAATATCCCGAAAAGTTAAAATACGAAGCCTATATGTTTAAGATTAATATCACAGCTGTTACATTCACTTATAAAACATAATATTAATGAAAAATATAATATTTTAGCGGGACATGCATTGCTTTTCAATAAAAGTGCAACTATGATGGTTATATGAACATGATGTGGAAAATTTGGATTATAACTACAAAACATGCTACCTGTCTGGTACTTACGAATGGAAATGTAGGGCAGAGGTGACAGAGATATTTTCCGGAAGTGGCTGTCTTAATATACACTGTTTTTTTTTCATGTTTTGTTACTACTTTGCGCTGAGGAAAGTTTTCAGTAGAAATTTTGTTTCGGTCAACAGAGTTTGGACCGATTCCGTCTCGAAAGTGGTCGGAACAGACTTGAGTATACGCCGTTGGAAACCAAGTGTTCCGGCTAATTGCTGTCATCCAAGCTTTTCTTGTAATGAGTCTTTAGGCAATTTATGTAATGTTTCTTTTGTTGAAAATGTACCTTTTATACCGCTACAACATAGGCGTAGATAATGGGGAGGCAGGGGAGGCGGGCCGCCTCCCCAATAGTCCGGCTAGTCATCGTAATATAAATAAGGCGTAAAATCCCCTAAAAACGCCTGCCCAAAACCATTATTTTTATAATCATGCGCCGTGAGTGCAGAAGCCATGTGTCCCCTTTCAGTCTGCTCTGAGGTTGCCAATAGTGATGTGTCCATATCGCTTGTGAGATGTCATAAACCAGGGGCCCGGGTAAATGTCATCGTGTTAATTGTTTTATTGTTCTTTTCCGTGATTGCACTGTCGGTGTTTTGATAAAGGACAGGCTATTCTTTTAATTTTAATTGTTCGTTTTAATTTAAAGGTTACCGCCACTTAAAACAATTTTGAGTAAATATACGCATGAAAAACATTTATTTGATTGAACATATTTTTGTTCTCTAAGCATTACAGTTATTATTTGATTAGAATTCATTAAAACAATATCATATATGTAATTGTTTAATGTTCAAAAATAGCATTCCTAATCAGCCTCGAAATTTTGCTTTTCCTAAGCGTTCATTCAGGGAGAAAAAGCCAGAACAGCGTTCTTTCCAATCTAGTTGGTTTGATTCGTAAACATGGCTTCACGGTTAACTATCATCGGGAAGTTTTCATAGAATGTGACACTACTACACTTGGCATTAACATTACGCGAACAGTGCATGATAAATTTTGACCTCAATCAACAAATAATTTGGTGTGGATATAGTTCTAGGGACTTTAACAATGAATTATGCCTTAATTTTTGTTTATTTAACCAAATTTAATAATATTTATTCATCCTGATTCAGTATTTTAATAATGCTCGAAATGTGGATATATTCTTTACTAATCATGTCATATTGTATTGGTTGTTGTGTATTTTCATGTGATTATTTATTACAGTCTTCCCATTTTAGGTATTAAACATGCCCATCAGTAACAAAATATCAGTGTTGTGAATGTAATGTTAATGTTATTTTTTCTGATTTCACTTTTTAAACTCCGTCATTAAAACGGACCGTATTAATTGTAATTGTAAAATTTTTCGGAACCATGGGAGAGGACAACCTTCTCAAACAAACCCCTTTATGTCCCCAGTACAGAAACTGGACCGCCTCCCCAATGTTTGGAGGTTATCTACGCCCTTGTACAATTAAGGCATTTGACGATTGACCAGTAGTATTTCCCCATTGTTTTCCTTAACACCGGAAGTAGTTATACCTATCCGCACGAACGACAACTCTGTCAAGACGGAATTACGAAAATCGGGACATATTATTTAAGAGTTTAACTAAAGATTTTCGGTGGGATAATGACGTCATTTCGTCAAAAAAATGTCGTCATTTCACAGAAAAAAGTGAAAATTATCGATATTTTTCACTGTAAATTTTCACTGTTTGAAACATTGAAATTATCAGTTTCCATTCACTTATATTTCTCAATAAACCACCGGAAAGCATAAAATAAATAGTAACAATCAAATATATGATATTTTTACCTTGCATAAAGTTATTATAGCACTACAAATATAGATCCTTTATTGGATAAACCACATTCGTCGATTTTGTCATAACCGCGCATTTAAAATCATCATTTATTTTTAAATGAAAAATGCCACTTGAAACAGTGACATTTCAGACAATATTTGCTGCATTCATAACATTCAGTATATAAACATTTTTATATCAAATAAAAATAGAAACAGGGGAAAGTAACATCATTAATTACTTGTGGTCTGGCGATAATCGGCCCAAAAATATTTTAATATTTTCTAAAGCATATTGTATATCTAAATACTAAAGTTTTGAGACGGCATTAAGAATAATAATACATTCAGTATATTATATAAACATTATGTAAACTTTTACAACAAAACATATGTGGTGTCGGCATGGTTATATTGTTTGTGGTGTGTAGCCCTAAAACAATCTTCTGGCACTTTGTCATGTTCGCGGATATGAATTAAGAGTTGGAAAAATGATAATGTCTATTAAATTGTTATATTTTGAGACAATACTAACATATTTAACCTATATTGTGATTTTTTATAACACATTGCAGACAAAGTGTCGATATTGCCTGTATTCGTCCATATCCGCACTTTTCGGTCAATCCGCGGATATGAGTCATATTCGCATGTTAGACGGACCGCGTTTTACACGAGATACTCGTGATACTTTCCCGAATGGGAGACAACTTCTTAATTACGAAAAGACCTTATACCCTCTTGTACACACATTCCCAGTCGCGAGCATAGCTTACTTAACGTAGTTGTAGTCAAAGTTTAAGTGTGATTTTTCCGTTTGAAAACACATTATTGTATGTATTTGTTTTACAACAATTATAAACCTTTACACATATTTGCTGAATTAACTCTCAGAAAACTAGCTCGAACGCCAATATTTTTCATTCGTCATAAGT
Organism: Dreissena polymorpha; assembly: GCF_020536995.1. Lineage (NCBI taxonomy): Eukaryota > Metazoa > Mollusca > Bivalvia > Myida > Dreissenidae > Dreissena > Dreissena polymorpha. Next base: position 109,412,031 of record NC_068359.1, read on the forward strand.
AGTCCAAACCTCGTAAGTTATCGTACACCCGTCTGGATTGTCTTCGCTTATAGTGCTTTTTCATCGGGTCAAATGTGTTAATGGTTTCCTGTACAATACAAAATGCAGAACAGGCATAAAAGATTATCGATACCTTTAATCGGCCAAACATTCATTACACGTACGAAAAATGTATGCGCGAAGGGACTTAAAATAAGTATTAACATGAACGATGAAATGTTTGTACACCAAATGCAAGAAACAAAATACAGTTGTAACGTATGTTATTTAATATGCAGATAATAAAATCAAGCAACCCTCATTAACAAGCGGATTGACCCTTTATATAGCCTTTTCAATATCTACATCTGAATAGAGCGAACATTTTGTGCTTCACAGAGCTATTTAAATCTATTAATGCTTTTCTGCATTCTGTGTAACGCAGCATCCATGAACAGCGCTATTTTATCTCATTTATGTATTCAAATAAATAAGTTTTTGTTTAATTTTAAGTCAGGATGATTTCAAACTAATGTGACTTGACTTGCCCTTTAATTGTGATCAATTTCTGAACGTTTCATCCCAATGCACCAATTTGATTTGATTAACCATGCTGTTATAAATATTGGCGCCAGAGATAAGTGAGATTATTCCATCTAATTTCATCAAACTGAAAACAATGTGGCTCGGAGGATGTCCTTATACAAGTTTTAATTCAATTTTACTATTTATATATTTCTTAAATGCACTCTGCACAGCCGTGGTGTACGCATTTGTTGTATTAAACATTATATACGATTGCCGAAATACTTAATATTTGAGTGAAAGTTTATGTTTATATATATTATATATAATGGTCCTCTCTTGTATTTCCAGAAAGCATACTTTCCATGCCTGAAAGAAGTGTGTTAAAATCTCAGATTGGGCTTCAGATGTATTGCATTTTGCGACGAATACATTTATACACTTACTTTATCATTTAACTTTTATAACATAATTGAAAAAAAATACAAGAGCCATTTATTTAAAATACGAATTCAAATCCTTCTCTTAAGTATTGAAAACTATCAGTGCATGCGATACAACTATGTAAATGTCCAAAACGTGGATAGGATTACTTTGTGTTTGTGGAAAATTAAGTAAAACAGTGTATGAAAACTATCAACAATGACCCATATGACGACAACAACTGCGATATGCCATAAAAACGTGTTTCAAACTTGCGAATTGTAGGTATCCTGGTATCTGCGCATCCGCATCGAGCCTATTCTGGACATAGCCTGTACTTACATAGCTCTACGTTATTGTCAGACATGTTGTTCGTTTTATTAATTTTTTAAATACTTCCAGAATTTTTATTTGAGGCTGGTGATATTTTTCTAATAGCCAACTACTTCATAGATCTTGTGATTATTGTGGTTGTCTTGTCTTTAATACCACAGTGTTATAAATTTAGTTTTGGATTATTCTTTTTGGATGAGCTTTCAAGATAGGTGTCTACATAGAACACACCTAAAAATTACGTGATGAATAAGTTCGTGTTACTCCAATATCCATTTGATACTTACTTTGGACTGATTAAGGTTCTTATTTGTTTCTTTTTCCAAAACGTTGTAGTATTCATAGTGTACACTGTCAAAACACTTTATTTAAGTCATTTAAGACTATTATGAAACCTATATATAGGACTGTATGTATACACCTTACAATCACTCACTGTCATGAAAAGATGTTATGAGAAAAAATGAGGTTTTAATAAACTCTTTTGTTTATTTCCGTTTGATTTGTTGGTTTTAAAAAGCCAAATGGGCGCTAAACTTAGATTCAAATATATTTGACACAATGCACATTCCGTTAACCATTTTCATTTTTACATAAACATCGTTCAAAATATTGCAAATTTCCGGATTGTATCGTTGTGTGCAATTTTACGAATTTTTCAAAAATCACCATTCAATCATTTCGAACGGAAGTTTACAAGGGAAATGAGATAGACTTGTCAATGAACGAAAATGGCAATTTAAAACCGATTTCATAAATCATTTGCAGATTGTGTCGATTTCATGTCAGTCCAGACAAATATATAACATCTCCAATAGTGTGACCTGAATTATCACCTATTCAAATCACTGTGTTCAAATGAATAAAGCGTATTTTCATTTTTTAATAACGCGATGTTTGAATTATGACATATATATTCCACAATATTGTATCGAATTATTATTGAAACCATTATCTTACGCAAATTTGTATTTTAATTTTGTAAAATTATCGTGTTTAATGGGATTATACAAACACGAGTACATGACATGTCCAAGCAACACAAAATCATTTTCCCGGATTTATATGGTGCACTTTATTCATAAATTAAATTAACGACAAAGAACACTTTGTGACTATGATATTAGCATAAACTAAACGGTCGTACAAATATTCCAGGAAATAATGCGATTTCATGCTAATTATGAACGGATGACAACAATTATGGACAGGCAGTGAACGGTGTTTCATATCATCTTGAACCTAACGTTGGCACATTCTGTAAACAATGTTATTATCAAGCATTACTAAGTAAAGGTAATTATATGTAATATAATACAATTGCATGTTATGAAAGGCTCTGCACTTGCCTAAAACTGTATTTAATACCCGAGGGTTTGATTATTATCCTTTATTTATTGATTTCCGGTGGTTTATAGAGAAATACAAGCGAGTTAAAGCTGATAATTCACTGTTTCAAACAGTAAAAATTAAACAGTGAAAATGATCCATACTTTTTACTATTTTACTTTGAAATGACGTCGTTTACTTGGCGATACGTTATTATTTCAGAAACAAAATTTCTAAGAATAAGATAAAAATTGTTGAATATGGTGGAATATCGATTTCAATGGACTCGTGGCTGCGCAAACTCGTCAAAATATTATCTTCTATGATCAATCGTGAATAACTATTGATATATCACCAAATCCAACAAAAATCTATTATCCATTTTATGCTTTCTGGTATTTTATGGGAAAATATACGTTAATTTGAGATGGACATTTACAGTTTTAAAGAGTGCAAAAATATCGAATATTTTCACTGTTTTACTGTACAATGGCGTGTTTTTTTATGTCTTGACGTCGTTATTTTAGACTTATTCTACAGTTTAAATACAAAAATAATAATTTGTAATCAACTAAATATGCAATTTCATCGATGACTTGTTGGAATATCGCTTTTAATTCACTTTCCTATGAAAACTCGTTAATTAAAACAAATATGCCTCAAAATTCATTAAATATCCTCTATGAATCTTGTAAGATGTACATGTCAGCTCATTGCATAAATGTTTAGCTATAACACGCTTTGTTCGATGTTTGATCAAGTTTTTTCTTTACTCTGGATCAGAGCTCCAGATAAATTTTTTTAGCTGAGGGGTATTTCACTCATGAAATTTTAAATTGATGAGTAAAAATCAAAATCCGATAAATGTAAGGAGTATTTATGTTCAAAGGATCATAATTAATAATAAAATACATGCAGTGTTAACTCTCTATAACAAACAGTCTTATACACAATAAAGTAATCAATATTGTTTTATTGAACAGTTTTTCTGTTGTTTTGCCCTTGGCTTATAAGCAGCCATTAATCTCTTCTTCCGTTTTGATTCGGCAAGCCACTGTTTAGCATACATTGTACAGCCACTATCAAAATCTTCTAAGTTTGGCCCACAAAGGCCGACCCGCACGAGGGCTTCCATGGCAACATTACCAAGCGATGATCTGCAAATAAATAAGATATAAGATGCTCGTTTAGGTTTTGAAAAAATTATTGTTTCCTGTAAAAATTAATTTATTAACACTACGTAGTGGTGTTCCTCCCTTTATTTTTTGTTAAACTTGTTTTTGTGAAAGCATACTGTTTATTTCATCATGCTGCATGTATGTTATGTTTTATATCTGTTTTGTCTTTCATTGACTTGCACCATTTCTGCTTCATATGAATGGCTAAGGTGTTCCTGGTTATTATTCTTATTTAACATTACCATATTACGTACCTGAATTTGCGTTTGATCCGGTTCTGTGTACTGTATGACCTCTCACACTCCACTGATGTGACTTTTATGCATGGTGCTATAACAGCAAGTTTGGCCATATTTGGGCATGTTTCAGTATGCTTCGCTACAAGCCTCATACAAAATCTTGGATTTAGATATTTTTGTAAGTCCCTTTTATCATGCCGAAGACCCCAGGCCATTCCTGATTTAGTTCTTTCCCATTTAAGAATTTGTCAACAGTTTGTTCATTTTCTGTTGTACCAACAGTTAGGTCACCTTCAGTATGTTTAACAACTTTGTCAATACCATATTGCTCTACCAACAATTGTAATGCTTCCTTACATTCCTGGACTGATGTCACATTTACAACACATGGCTCTTGCACTTGACTTAAACTCATCATAATCTTGCTATCAACCTTTGGTGCCCTTTTCTTAATATTTGTGTCATGCTAATCAAATAGTTCTGCCTAACAGTGTCAAATTTAGAAAGTATTTCTTTGCTGTGATTTTTTAGCTGTATACCTTTGTAGAAGGCTTTACCGTCACTTACTTTGATAGAAGCTTTTAATTCAGACAAACCCCTTCCATCTGTGGTTTTTAAGAATTTTCAGCTGACTTACTGTGTGATCAATCATTGCTGGCTACTCACTGAAGATCAGATTTTCCTTTTCAAGTTACAACAAAGTACCCCTTACACAGTATGCATATCCATCATTAATCCAAGAAGCAAAGCTGTTTTGTATGATAAAGTATTTGTTTAACCCTTTAGGTTTTGGTGCATTTTCACTAGCATAGTTTGATAGTGTAGCCACAATACATCCATAACATTTATAAACGGCATCAACAGCCAAGTCCAAGCAAGCGCACAGAATATGGCTGTTTTATGGTAAGCTCAGGTTCATCCAATAACCTATGCATTTGTTTCAAATGTGCGATTTCCTGAAGCTGAGATGAAGTTGTACAGCTGGGAAATTTGTTCAATGCCAATTGTTTCTTCATTTTTATAGAGTCAGTAACTGCCAGATTAAGTCTTTGGACAACACAAGGAGTATGTACACAGAAAGGGGCCGCTTTGCTTTGAAACTGCACATCAACACCAGACCTTTTCCCCATCATTACACTTGGCCCGTCTGTAGCAAGAGAAACACATTTACTAACATCAAGGTTACATTTCTCTAAATAATCAATTACCGCCTTAGTAATAGTGTGGGCAGAACCATCCTCTAATTTAATATTTCTTAGGAAGTCTGGGGTGTACCTGAATAAACACATCGAACACAAAGTGATAATCTTTTGGACATTGTGATGTCAGTACTTTCATCAATTAGCACAGCAAAAAAGTCGGACTGACTCAATTTATCTACTGTTTCTTTATTAACATATGAAGCAATAATGTTTTGCAGTTCTGTAATGGTGGTCCATCTAAGGTTACGATACGGCATGTCAACCTTATTGGTTCTCTGAAGATCTAGGAGAGCATTTATTTGTCTAAAGGCAGTTCCTCTTGCATGGCCATATAAACAGTTCGCACAAGAAATATGCCCGTGTCATCAGCTAACAGTCTGGAACTTTCTGCTAACACATTTTGTTTCATAGACAATTTAAAAGCTTCAATGTGGGGGGCACTCACACTGTGTCGCTCAATATTTAACTTTTGAACATTTGTTGTATCATCAGTTACCCAAACATAATTCATTTTAAATGTCTCGCATAAAGTACATTTGAGTCTTACACATGCATCGCCGTCCGTTTCAATTTTGAGCCACGGGAAACTTACTTTTCAGTTAGAAATCGTCTTGTCTGTGACCTTAATTCCGTCATGTTTCTTTCTCTGCACCGATTTTATAACATTTGTTAATATACTGTCAATAATAGAGATTACTATTTTGTCTGGTGTTACAACTGACGATGTCGACTTAAAAAAACTCATCAAAATTTAAAGTCATGCGTATTTTCTTTTTTTTCATGCGTATTTTACGCAGATACCCATCATACTGGCCCTCTGCTCTGGATATATATATATATATATATATATATATATATATATATATATATATATATATATATATATATATATATATATATATATACCCATCATACTAGCCCTCTGCTCTGGATATATATATATATATATATATATATATATATATATATATATATATATATATATATATATATATATATATATATATATATATGTATATATGTATATATATATATTTATCCAGAGCAGAGGGCCAGTAGATATATATATGTATATATAAAATCGTATATATATATATACGATTACGTGAAAAATATAGAAACCATATAGAAAAAGGTCGCCTAAACACAATTATACAGTGAATTATACAGTGATGCCCATGTACACTGGGCAATTATATTACTGATTTTATTTGTTACTGGTAGTGTGTATATCAAAAACAATTTTTGACATAATCTTTATCAGAATTTTCATCAATTTGCAGTATCCTAGATCAAATCTTGTATGCATCTATTCAAATTTCACAATGATGACATTGTACACACATATCGGCTGTATTCCAAGCACTAACAATTGAAGTGCGGCAAGTTTGCCTCTTATGGCATCGCAATGATTTGCTTAGCTCCAGTAGTAATTACTTTGATATTACTGTTTTGGCAATATTCATTCTCAAACATAATAGGAGCCCATTAGCGTGGTCGGCTAGCAGGAGTTAATCAATAGATGATATTTATTAAGTTCGTGTCGGTATGAGACTAAGCCCACAAGTGTTCATGAAATCGATTTCTTCTTAACATAAAAGGCGTCAGAAGACGCCTATTTCCGTTATTGCGGTAAATTATACATCGTGATTGAGCAAGATTTGTTAGAAAAAACTATTCGTATTATACAAATAATTCCAAATAATACGGGTGACGTACGCATTTATTCCAATTATTGCAAATGTTTAACATTATAATCATCATAACAATAACCATAACCATAGCCTTAGCATTTGTTTAAAGTATGATAGAAATTTACAATGTTATGTACATTGTACAACGTGTTCAGTATATATTTGAATTATTCAGTAATTGTAATTGTTATTGATTTTACTGATTTATACTCATTATGTATACTCATTTGATCTACCGTGAATTATATTTTCCCAATAAATAATATAGAGAAATACTTTAAGAGTCTTTTGCCAGTTGTTCACCGTATATGACATTCTTTTGGTAAGCGAATCGATTCTCCATGATCCCTTTGATGAAAACTCTAAAATGCATCACACTCAGATCCAGGGTTAAGCACATATTTGATGTATGCCTAAACTTCCATTTTATTGTGTGGACGTGTGCATACTTATTTGAAACAGAAATTTCTTTGTGTTTCCTTGATATGGTCATTTATAGAAAAAAAGGGTCGTACAAACAGATACATTCGTAAAATAAGCACTAGCTGTATGCTTGCATATATTCCCTATGCGCACCAAAAAGTAGTTCGATAGTCTCACTTTGCGATTTTAAGAGAATACTTCAGCAAACTCGACCAGACTGACAAGTGGTGTCAGAGCACATCTAGATGATCTAATCTCGCCAAAATAACCTGATTAAAATAAAATATTCCCACCACGTAACTTCCACACGCTTTTTCGAAATACAAATAAAACATACGATCTACGGGAAGTTGACCGATTTACTCGAGTGGTTAATAAAAAGTTATAGTTTCATATTTAGTTTAGTGACACGTAGAACATACATATAATAGTAATTATATAAAATTTCAAATCAAACAGGACTACCCAGCCATGCTAACGAGTCACTAATTAGACATGGATAAGTGTAGCCGTCTAATGTCTGTTCAAAAGTACATAGTAATATAATAACTGATTTGATATAGGATATACCATTTATAAGTGGCTTGTACAACTTTGTATAACAGCCTTGCAGTCTCAACACAGTCTCTCTTCGGATTTCAGGTGTTGGAATATCCCGGATTTAATGCATAGGTGCAATGTTCCAGTTCTGATCTGTGCAATAAACGATCTGAGAAGTTTAGGGAGGCACATTGTCACGTAGTTTTTGCTATCATACTGATGTTTCAATGTGCCGGTAGGTTCTGAGTGTCGGCTGGATTTCGAGACCCTGCGTCCATTTGTTGATGTCGTTTTTCTTAGTGTTCGGTTGCCCGAATGAGTAGACTAGTGAGATATTGACGATCAATCTGGATGAAAATAAGTGCTGGGGGTTCAATGAGTAAAAGATGTGTTTAATGTCGGAGTTACAGCCCATATTATGAGATAAGTTCCAATTAAATACCCTCTGTGTTAGCCTATCGAATGGTATCTTTACAAGGCGGTCCAACAGGCGCAGCATCCCTATATGTTGTCTTGTGGTAGTAGTCCGCCACCCCACGTCGCCGTTAATTACAATATGTATGTGTTTATGAACACCAAGTAAGGCTCGAATCGTCCTTTGTTGTCGCATTTCGAGTATGTTTTGTATCTCCAAACGCATGAACTATACTCTATAACAGGTATAACACTGTTATAAAGTGTGTAAGCCGTTACGGAGAAGTCTAGCGTGTCTGATAAAATGCACCCGAGTTATTTATAACTTTTCGTTATGTTTAAAGTGTGCTCTCCAATGTTAAAGGTACACATTGTTTGTTTCTGACTTTGTTTTCGGAAATTCATAACGCTCGTTTTCGAAGGATTTATTTTCATGCGCCATAGTTTATACAAATAAATAACACATACGCACTCTGTTCTATCCATTAGAAAACTGATCGCAAACAACCTAGACAAATTAAATTCCGTTTGCCAAGGTTGACATGATTCTGGTCAAAATGTACGTACTTAAGTAATAGAGCCATACGCATATCAAGTTATAATTTGAAAGCTTTTTTGCAAACCCTTAAAACGCGTATATAAATTATATCTAAACAATGGCAGACTTCAGTATGGTTTCCTATTTAGGTATTCCAGATGTGATCACTAAGAACCTACTTAATCGTTTTTCAAATTTAATTTCTGAAATACAAGAACACTTAATTGCATCCTCTGAAATACAATCGGCAAAATATGTCAAGTGGATTGAACAGCAATCTCCCATTTTGTGTATACAAGTCAAAACAATCGTGCGTATTAAGTCTTAGAACATTCATTTTGATCAATGGTTTGTCTCTATTATTTGCTTATTAAGAAAATAATTATTTGTTTTGCCGTGGCAGCATTTATAGAGAAACGATTAATAATTCTTTGCAATTTTTCATTGCAGTGTTCTTGAAGACGCACGCAAAGTTACGGATTCAGTCCTTGCGTATTTTCGGTACTTTTAACACGAACATATGGTCATCTAAGGGGTAAGTTATCTTAAAAGTGCATGGTTATTGGTGATGATACACACATAACAAGCTGCGGTATGCACATACTTTATATTTGACCTGTCGGTGTGACCTTAAGATTTGACATAAGGAAACGGTATCTATATGTAAACAATTTGAAGTAAGTTATTTAAAATTACACAGTAAATGTTGAAGCTGCCGTACGTAAAACTTGCATTTATTAACGCACGAATATGGACACACGAAAGAACATACACAAGGTAAAACATAGCCTTGCAACAAACGTTAATCATGAGACATTTTCATGTTCATAAATGTGTATGCATATGACTAATATAAACCATGAAGACAGTAAAATTATAAATATAATATGTTATGGTTTTGGCTGGATCTTTTTCAAATCATATATTAGATTTGTAAAATGATTTAATACCATAAATGTTGTTAAAACTAATGGTCTGCATTGTTCATAATGCTTTTGATATGATGAAAACAGCTATACCATTATACTGTTTTAGGCGACAAAACAGATATGCAGACATCTAGTAAAGTGCAACTCGGCTCTAATACTAAGCATTTTTATGCTATTTTCGACACAAGTTGCACAAATCATTCCATTTCAAACGAAACGGTTCCATATCGGTTAAGATGTACAAAATATATCTGCAAGATTTTCCTGCAGTTGTACCATTAATCTCAGCAACAAACGACCACTGTGGCACTATTATTATGGAACCAGCACAATGTTCGAAACTGCCTATTACTGGAATATTATTTTTATGTAATTATATGTAAATATTCCTAACGGTTTTAAATAAATGCTTCCTAAACATCCTTTGGGAAAAACATTAGCGACGAGTTCTCTTATATCTCAAATTGCTACTAGCGACCTTAGTATATGAATGGGGAAATGATCTAGGACAAAATACAAAAAGTGTATAAAAATGATCAATATATAGAGAAAGAAAGCACGTTTACATAAATCAGCATTTATTTACAATTGTATTTTTCTAATACAAAAGAGATACATATAATAGAAAAACAGTTGCAGATGAACAATATAATTATTGTTCCAATTACGGGTGAGAAAGAGTAACATCGGCCCTCTAAATGAATACATACGAATTTAGGAAGTGAACACATACAAAATCACGCATGCATTATATGTCGATCGATCACTAAATGTTGTCTTTTGGATATAACATCACATGCATTTCAATCGGCTATGTTTAGACAAAATACTGGCTAGACTTAGCTCACTGTTTCATTTCAAATAGTTTCGTCCTTCTTATTGGTTGCAAAGATTTGTAACTATGCGCATGTGCTTGTTCTATAAAAACATTTGTTTATGTTGTTCTTAAAATAATTTTACATTTTATTTAAAAATAAGCTGCATATACAACATAAGGACTGGCTACTATTAATCCATAAAAAAATAACATAAATGCGTGTAAAAGTAATTACAAATCACATTATCAGCCAGGACTAAACATGACATACTTTCCAACGAATACCGAAACTCAGGAGAATCATCGTCATAATAGTCAAACCATCAAATAAATTACGACTTTTAACAATTGAACAAACATTAACTTTCCAGCACTTCTTAGAGGTTTTTTCGTTAAAGGCACGATACTCTCAGGAGGACCGATTCTATGAGAGTAAGGGATACGTGCAGGTCTTTTTTGTCTTTTTTGGGTTACAGGCGTGGCCTTCCATTTTGGGAAAGACAATTATCGACACAACTGTAAAAGTGGAAGGAATTTCCCAAAGTAAGCTTAAAATTTTGAAAAATGTAAATCGTTTTAGAGTTATTCTCTTTTGGAAAGGGGACTTTCTCTTTGGGGATGGCGCATCGATAGGGTCTTTGCTAAAAAAGAAAAACAAACCAGATAATCACATATGATCACATATGACGTTTATACCTCAAAACTAATCATTATTTCCGAACACCAACATCAACACTGCAACATGAACCGTGACAAAAACAACATACGTACATATACCATATAAGGGGAGTATAATAAAAAATAAAGTATGCGTACATATATATGTTTATACCATTTTATGTATATGTAATATTCTATTTGCAAAATGAAAGTACTACTATTTGGAGAATGATATAGTTTGTTTGAATTACATACCGTTACGTAATAAAAAAAGTTATTAATAGTTGCATGCGTTTTTCCACTACATTTTACAGACCGGAATGAATGTCCCACTTTTCAAACAGAATGCTATAAATATAGCACAAAGTATACCAATACTCTTGAATAAACTGAATATTTCCCATCAAAATATTTATGTTTTACAGTAAACCGTATTAAGCCGGACTAAGCCGAATTTCGCTGCATTCTCGCGAATCTACTTCACGATGAAGCCGACACCGAAAAGTAACGCTGGAGTTTATTACGAACACAATTCTTTTTAAGCCGCATTAAATAAATTCCCAAGGACGTCGGTTATTTGTGACTCACATGACCAAAATATTTAGACACAATATATTGACACCTTATATGCCTTTAATATACTTTTATGTAGGTCAAATTGCGCTTGACAAATTGAAACATTTCGGTGATTACCGCAAGCTTATCGATACGATAACAAAATGTTAAGCAGTGTCCTACACTTATAATAGACAGTACCAATACAAATATCAGGACGGGGATAGAAAGCTATGTTTTTATAAGACAATAATATTTTATAAGCTTCTTTATAGGATTGTAATCTCATGTGGCCATTTCTACTGCAAAACTAGTGTAAAATGATATTACATCGTAAGAGCTTCACGTATTGGGAGTATGAATAAGCATTCAATTCGTATTCAGTGCCATAGTTTGGTAAGAAGTTGTGTGTTTAATTCGATGAACATATGATTTATTATATAAATATAGAAAATTAATTAATTGGGCGCGAAAACTCACAATACAGTTTTCAAACACTTCGCATTTATAAGTATACTTTTAATCATTATCACGTTAGTATTGATGTTTAAATAATTAACAAAACACATCAAAGTAATCGATTCATATATGCCAATATGCTTAGCATCATCAGCTATATAACCATTTCGCAAATACCTTACACATGTCCATTATACCACGTACATAATTATGATAGACATGTATTCAACTACACAATGCTGTCGGAATTTATTATGTCATACGATTTTTAAAGAAACACCCAAGTAATGTTATCTGTTTTGTTGTCAAGCACGCGTTTTCTTTAAGTCAAAATGGTCATTATGAAACAATAACTTTTATGATATCTATGATATGTTTTTAAATCGGTACGTTCGAAATGAAAGCATAACCTGTTGGAAATAACAAATGTTTGTATAAATATGTTTACCAAGTTTACTACACGATGTTAATAATTTGAGTTTTTTCTTAAAATATGTATTGTTCTTTGACGCTGAATTGTGTCAGAGTACGTTTTTATTTAAAAATAAAGAATGTTGATATTAGGGTGCTGAGCTTGAATAACGGTTGCATTCATTAAGTACTTCCGAATGCTAATGTTAAATGTCCGGCTAGTATGATGAGACAGAACAGATTAGACTTTTGTCTTCCATATGGATGGCTGAGCTTATCGCTATTGGATGTTTAGCTACATCACCATTCCATGTCACCGGGTGTGATTCTAGACTTGTAATCCAGACTTGTTAATCAATCAGCCGAGTCCAAATAACGTAGGGTTATATCTAGGTGATGGTCAGTTCCGCTCGAAACAGAAAACATAGCAGGTTAAAGTGTTTGAATTGCATTAATTTTCTTTTTCAATTTTTCCCTTTTTGCAAACAAACGCACGACTAGACACACGGATTAAAGGAGAACAACAAGCAAATTCGTTGAATTGATATCCCCCGCCAATATGCTTCTGGACACAAACGTGTTATATTTGACACTCAGCTAAAAAGCATTTTTTAATGCAAAGGGTCATTACTCCTTTATAAACAGATGGTGTACAATGCCATTTGGCTTGCATCATTCTCTTATCAATATAAATACTCATACAAAGTTTCAAAGAAATCCGCCAAAACACTTCCAGGATATGACCCCGGACACAAAAGTGCCGGACGAACGGACGGACTGACGAATGGACGGAAAGACGGAAGGACGGACAACGCCAAAACAATATCCCTCCGCCTATGGCGGCGGATAATTATACTCTTAAATATGCTCTATACGACGTACTCTAGACACATTTATTCAATTGTAACATACACATTATGAAGCGTATATCAAACAATATATATATATATATATATATATATATATATATATATATATATATATATATATATATATATATATATATATATATATAGATATAGATAGATAGATAGATCTATATATAATTGAATCGCGCCATGAGAAAACCAGCACAAATGACATCGTCGACGTCATTGGCAAATCGTCATTTTCATAACGTCATAATTTCCTTCGAAAAATTGATTTGCATTTGTGCGTGAGATATTTGTGTACATGTGTGTTTTAAATCGTTTGAAAGTTATAACTTATGGAATGGATGCCGAACTTGAGGTAAGAGCCTTTACACTATTTAGATTTATTTATATTATGTTTTCGCACAATCGCCACTGACTATACTTTTTTGAACATATTTAAACCTGATTGAGAAATACGTCACGTATTGTTTTTCACTGGATCAGTGAATGACAGAAATTTTGGTTGGTCGTAGAAAAGTGTCAGAGAATAACTAGACTATTACGATATTATGAAAACATTATTTATTGTGTAATATGTGTTGTTGTTTGAAAATTGTAAACATAAGTTTTTCTCATATTGTAAGCATCTTTTAATGTGTGTTTACAATAATATTAAAAAAGCACATGGCTACTCCTAGCCATAAAAATTAAAATCTTAAGTTAAAGTAGCAATAATGGACAGATTCATGAGCTGTTAGTTTATGTGTTTTTTTTATTTCTGTGTGGCTATTCAAAATGATAGTTTTGCAACATACCGTATGGATATATTTAGATAGTATGTAATACATCATAACTCAAACAGTGTGAATAGCGCAGTCGGTATAGCAGTAGACTAGGCTCAAAACTTTTTTAATTGATTTAAGCATTGGTTCGAACCGTGAAGTTCTTACATTATTTGTGTGAGTATGTGCATGATATAGAATTCAATTATTATTAAATTGCCACTTCAGCGTTGCTTTAAATATACTGATAGATATATATATAAATAATCAATTGATTCACGCGTATTTAAATATTTGATATCACTTTTTTATTTAAAAAAAAAATTAAGACTTATTATTATGTTTTAGGTCACGCGCGTAGCCGTTGCCACGTAGACAGCGGGTTTACCTGTGTTAAAAAGGCTTACAGACGAAGCGACGTAGAGACAATGGGCGAGTTGGCAGCGGGTGTGGACGGATCGAGTAGCACTAACGCTGCAGTTCGTTACCCAGCGTTGTGCTGGCGTAACTGGAAGTTGTTCATAGGCGAACACGTCAATGCGCTACCTGGCATATGGTTAGTAGCAATTATTACATTATAGAAAATGTACTGGTATATTATATGCAAATAGTTAAGTTACAATCCTACTGATTTGGGAAAATACAAATTATAAAGTTTATTATAAAATGTGTCCTTCCGCTGCAGGAAAAATCAGTTCTTCCGAATGTCGTCTGTCTACCCCGGCTTTGTCATGGCGAACACATGCATCGACGGTGAAGAAACCTCTTTGTGTTTATTGAAGAACCCAGGTTTCCTCTTCACTAATACCGATCGTCCTGGCTCGCTCCTGGGCCCGGTATAATGAGAGCGACCATGGTCGAGTGAATATGATTGTACCAGCGAATAATCGTCGTGCGACGATAAACGGGTTAAATGGAGAGCGACGATCGTCAGTCGACCGCGCGTTGTTCCACGTACTGTCGAGCGACCGCAGTTCACCCCTCACACCACGACTGCTCGTCGCTTGACTGCTCGTCGCTTGACGCTTTGTCGGCAATCAAAACCCGTGCAAAATGACTGACCACACCGTCGTGCGACCACAGTCACGGCAACTTGCTCCTTGAACGCGACGAGTGGTCAGTTGGCGGCCGACGAGCGTCGGTCGACCACACAGTCGCGCGACTACAGTCGGGTGTTGTAGTTTTTCATTGAAGCGGCCCCTGGATTATCTGCAGCAAGGCGCGACTACTTTCGTGATAACGTGCGACCTCCATTGTCATCTCGGGGTCAGGAAGGCTTCGCGTGCCGTGTTAAACAAAATGTGACATTTTTACTGTTCTAACTTCGCCAGGGGTTTATTAAACCAGTAGTTGTTAATTTATTAGGGATTATGTACGTTTGTTTGTATAACAAAAATATAAACATTCCGATTTCATTAAAATTATCAAACAAACTACGTACGGTATTTATGTTCGTGAAGAAAAAACATAAATTAATATTTACACATTATATAATATAACCAAACAGTAATACATTTACGTCATCGGTATCATCAAGAACCTTGAAATTTTAGATAATTATGACGTCCATTTCCAAATTAAATATGTACGAAGTGAGTTCGAAAATAAAATGACATATATTTGACGCGGCGTCAAAATTACGACGTAATGACGCTCACTTTAGCGTCACATGGGTAAACGAAAATGTAAATTAGTTTAGGTTATCGTTAGAAAAGTTTGACATTTTATACATATATGGAATCGGAAAAGAACGTAGATACCGAAAATGAAAAATAGTAAAAATCGCAAATTTTGTCATTTGTGCTGGTTTTCTCATGGCGCGATACATATATATATATTAATGTAATCAAATACCGATGTATATTAGAAGTTGACAAAAGCCACAGCAGGGAAGCCCATATTATCATTATTATTTTCATATATATATATATATATTCACACATATCGCCAGTTACGGGGTCTCTGATTTAGAAATAGGTCATGGGGTTCCCACTTTAAATACATGTAGATCTATCTCCATACCCTTTTTTATCCGATATTAACACGAATTAAGGTATATAGGGGTATATAAATCATCATTTACTTTGATTATTTAAATAGAAACCCATTATATTTATAATTGAATACTAATCATAAACGTTTTTAGGAATATCATCACCACAAATCAGCTAAGATAGCCAAAGTAATTCCCTTCATTATGCTTATTTCATTTTTGTCACATGAGGTTTCAGTTAATCATGAAATAATCGAAAATACTTCATATGGCGAAATAATAATCTTGCCTTTATTAACACAGGTTTATTTCAAGTGCATTATAAATGGGTATTGCTACACCATATGCATGAGCGGTTAGAAGTCGGATTTTGTTTGATGGCCAAAACGTCATATGAAGTATTAATAGTCAGATGCTGGTTTTACGTTTAGCAAGGTAGCCATGAAGATTGACAATCACAAAATCACCACCCAAAAATAATGTACGTGTTTTTTGTATAATGCCAAAGTTTAAAAGATATCAACTCGTCGAATAGCCATGTGATACTTCTGCAAATAAATATTTCATGATAGACATTTGTTGAATCTTGTTTTATTTTAATACAACGGTAAGTAAAGTGCGAATCATACCTCAATATCTGCCAATCATATGTAATAGAAAGTAGGTATTATAAAGCCAAAAGCATGCACTTAAACTTTTTAAAAAATTTTTTGCTTACATATTAACTTGAATTTGATATATTTATATGAGTTTTGAGAAGAAAGTAATGTGGACAAACCTTATTTACATGTCTTATAAATATGAATGTCACTTTTCTAGGAGTGCAATATTTATGGGATAATAATAATTATTATATCGAATAAACATGCTGTAATTTGAGCATAATGATTTCGGATTGTATCGGGGAAAAAATCGCTCATTTACATAGATGTTTACGGTTTATACTCTGTGTAATTCATATATAATATTCAGTTAACAAGAAAATATTGTGCTGTGACTAATTAATTTTGAAAATTATAATATTTTTTCAAGTCATCAAATGCATAAATTAATGTAGTACGTGCTTCACATACGTTAAATGACGTAATACTGATAACAATTATGAAACGATCATTCGTAATATACCTCTTATTTGGGAACTGCTGTAAACATATAATTTAAGTGTTAATATTTGTAAATGTGTTTGATAGTACGACTATATAACCCTGCATACGGCATCGTAGAATAACACGTTTTGGAGAGTACTATTATATATTGCTACATGATACATTTAACGACAATATTAAAAATATTTTTCCTTAAATTATGCTCGTATTAAATGTACTCTTTGACTAATTGGAACAAATGGCTCACAGACGATTCCATGTTAAAATTATACGACCAAATACTAAAACTGGCCATCTCAGTTAAAACGCATTTGAACTCCAAAGCATACCGGTATAATGTAATAATGTTGCACTTTAGCCTTAAATTTCAAAACGGTTTGGCTTTCTATAGCGTTTTCTTTTAAAACTGATATCAGAATATACGTAAAAAAATCAATCATGTTGACGTTTCATTCGAAAATTATTATTCTTTCAGGAATATGAAATGCAATATGCATTGAGAATAAGCTTCACATGCTTACGTACAAATAATGTCTTATGTTCTCTTCTCTACAAGGTAAACGCCTGAAAACAAACATATATGCTCTTTGTATTGTTATGATCAACGGTATCTTTAATTGTGCACGATGCATTATTACAAACACTACTACAAAAAAGTAAATATTCATTCGAATAATATATATTTTGTTTGTATAGTTTTCAAACACAATACATTGTCGTTCATGTAAAAACAACATCAAACAAACAAACACTCATGCTGCGTGAAAAATAACTATAAATATAACCCTATGAGTTGGAAAAATAAAAGAATTTCAGGCGCCGAATGTCCGAACTTAGATAAATGATCTTATACATGCATAATGCATATCTTTATTAAATGTATTACGCGGGACGGATTCGTTTATTTGGAAAGGCATATGTATATGCCAGAATTTGTCATTCAATATACTTTAGTGGCGTATAACATCACTTAAAATGACAGAACACATTAGAATGACCTCAAGGGAATGAGTGTTCACAATTGTCAGCTCTTTAATTTAATAAGTCGGCTATATATGAGACTTATTTCGTTTACATTTGTGAAGCAAGACGCATTACATACCAATACGAAGTCAGAAAGGCAATGTCATGTTTGTTACATTTCAAATATACATAACAATCAATCTGTTTGGCTCCAACTACCTGTGATGTCATTGTGTCAACTTAGCAATGAACCAATAGCACGTATACGGTTTGAGTGCCATTTCATGCCGACCGTATCCCGTTGAGGTCGACTCTAATCCGTGCGCCAAAGGATACAATACTATATAATGGCCAACATCACTAGACGGTGAACATCAACAATTTTTTGCGGGATATGTTTCGTAAAAATTGAATGGGACTGTTTCAGTTATAATGCAAAGAACGTATGAATTATTGTCAGATCAATCATAATGTCAGAGTATTGCGAAATCGACAGTAAATGTCCTGTTGTCTTGAAAGACACACTACGATGATAACGTCGTTAAAATATTTTTTTTATAAATTTTAAATTATATCTTGTCGTAGAAAAGTTTGGGTTTCCATATCCTGAGAAAAGCGTGTAGGGAATTAGAATTGTTGAGGTGAGCTTTTTCCTGTATTAATATCGATGAATATCAGTAAACGAAACTCTAATTATTTTTGTTATGATCGATTAAATGAGAGAGAGAGTGATTATTATTGGAGTCAATATGATATAAATATTAAAATGTTTGAATAAGTGTAAACGTATTTATTAACCAAAGATAATAAAACACTATTGTTATAAGACAATTAGCAAGTAGTAATATGAAACATATCTCAATCAGTTGTTATGATATGCATTATTAAGTTGTTGTATTAAACAGTTTTTATCGAGTAAGAATGTGTTTAAGAGCAAATATGTTTGTTTTAAAACGATGCATACAATTTTTTAGATTGTCCTTGTACCCGTGTCTGCTTTACCTTATAACGCGATACAGCACTTTAATCTACTATTTGCACGCTATTTGTATCACTGCAGTCGTAATTATTACAAATTATATCCAATAACGGGCTAGTGAATACAATACCAGATATTCTGTAATAAAACGCTTCTACTAACAAACGAGCTATGTAATTTATATTGTCTTGAAACGAAGCAATGAAAGGCTGATCTAATAAATAATCAGCAAGATATGTCGTTATTATATTGCCACCACGTAGAGTGCACATTTCTAACATATCAATTTATCACTGTCACGACGATATGTTCTATATACGACCTAACATTTCACCTGATTACCTCTCAGACGAGTTAAAAATTACAGCAATATCATAAAATATAATTTAACGATTCTAATTTTACCCTAGTACAAATACAAGAAGTGTGTGTAAGTCACACACATTTTTGATCGCTATAGAGTAAGCGAAAACGTTTATCATAGATAATAGTATCTTTATAAAATTGTCAACTCGTTTTAAAACAACAAACTTAGATCTTCAAACGTTTCACTAAAAGTGTTTATTTACATAACTTTTACATCGCGTTTGTCTTTATGTTTGAAAATGAAATAACAACAAGGGACACATTAAATCAAGATATTTTTTATTTACATTAACGCTTAAATGAATGCAGAAATGGTTTTAAAAGACATAAGGTCGAAGATCGATCCTTTAGGAATACACTTGTAATTATCAATACGCATTAACCAAGGAAAAAGCCTGCGATTACATTTGTATCACACAATATTTTTTGGACATTTAAGGCCAGACGATTATTACATGTATTAGCCTATTTAAATTTCCTATAAAACACATGTGGTGTATTTTTTAAGCACGTACAGGTCAATATAAATAATATCCGTCTTATCAAGATTATGCTTATTTCCAAAACTTACCCGACCCATGTGTAACCCATTATCTTTTATTAATCTTTCAATTATTTATGCAAAATTCAATGAGATAAAACACGGTAAATGTACACTGTGTATCGCACAAATATGATTTTTAAAGATGCGGCATTCAATTAACAAACTAATAAAGTCTATCAAAGTTACGTTTCCAAATATGCTATGTTACGATCGTAGCATTAAACACTAAGAAATTCCAACATGCCCAAATGAACAAAATTAAGTTACTCATCTGTGAAACGCCTAAATATAAAATAAAGAACATTGAGCATTTTATTCACTTAACACTACTATGCCTCTGTAGAAGCAATTTAAACTTCCTCATCATCAGCTTCTTTCTCGATTTGTTTTATCAAGGGAGGAAACTAATACAGGTCTCCATGTCGGAAATGAGGAAAGGTTCTATTATATGCATGAATCAAATATATTGTTCACAATGTAAACAGTTTAAGGTAGAAGGAAACAATACGCGCGAATTTCTTTGAAACAAATGGTCACGAATATAAAATTATTAGTAAAATACATAATATGAATTATTTTCGCTTGTTTTGAATTATATTATTGTTATATGGATTCATATATGTCAAAGATTCTTCAGCTTTGGGGAACTCTCACGATCACATAGTGTGGGATTATCCATGTGTTTATTTAACAATAAAAATCAATGCAAATTCGTAATCGTAATCTGCAGTTTGGCATGGTTAATACTGAATGACACACATTTGATCATTGCTTATCATGGACCATATATTTATATGCTGATATATTTGTTTTGTTTTCCCATATTTTGTACTTATGACATATGAATCTTAGACCATGTGAAGAATATTGCGTGGTGTCTGGGGCACTTGATAACTAAATATGTAAGTTTGACTGTATTTTGAAAATATCGTCCAATTCTATTATTTTTGGGAATTATGAGACGTGTATTAAAATGATATATTATTAGCCCATTAGATAAGTGACTTACTCTGTGCGGTGGTCAATTTCGAAATAAATGTTCAACATAGTACGGATGATCATTTTGCAAGCAAGTTATGTTTATTAAGATTTAGACATGTAACGAATATTTCGAATAAAAAATAAAATATATCTCTGTCCTTGTTTAACCGCCTTATATTCTGTATAAATAAGCTGACAACTTTTTTGCATACATAACAACTTAAGTACATCATGCTCTGTAATAAACCAGCACTCCCTTTAAATATTTTACACATCGCATTGAATTAAGAGGTATGTATACCATTGACGTATATCTAAGAGTTAGCAAAGTTTATATTTGAGAAAATAAACATTGTTATTATAGTTTAATCCAAAAACAGCAAATTACTACAATCAACATTGTCTGGTACACCGAAGACATCGTTTATATTTGCAACACAAATGTGATACTTATGCTAATCGACAGTACCTATAAAGGAACACGTCTCATTACATTGCTTTTTACTTTTGCTGTTTTCGTGTCATGGTAACAACCTTGTTGAAACCCATTTTCTCATTCATCCATTTTGCCAACACATTGTTACATATACGTTGAAACACATGTACACATTTACACATTTCTCAGGTCTGACAGTTTCAGTGTATAGCAACGGAAACAATACAAACACATTGAAGAACAGGCTAAAACAATCGAACATGTGGCGATGAGAACAAAATCATTGAACAAAATCATTGAACGTCATACAGGATCTACACGACGAGACCAAAAGACCAAACTCACTGACAGTAAATGCAGAGAAATGAGAGAAACCTTAGTGTTCACGAGGAAGTGCTACACACAAGCTGAACATATGCGCAGTATGAGGAGGCACAACAAGTTCTATCACACATTCTCTTATGAAACCTGAATTTACAAAACATTAAATTTGAACGGATGCATTATCCACACTCGCCTGAAACCAACAAGATCTCTCCGCGCCCTATAGTTGCATATTTTGTTCATTTATAAGGATAGAGAAGGCGTTCGTTGGTCCGAATACCTACTACGAACAAAACGGTATGGAATAAATGAACAGTTTCCTGAAGACATTGAAAAGTTGCGCCGTGAACTATCCCCGCTTATGCGCCATTACCAGGAACAGAATAAACGGACCGTCCAACTGCGCGAAAGGCTGGTCGTCGACGGAAGGTAAGAAATAGCCGGGGAGATCGATGTGTTTTGAGAGCAGCGGTCACCGCGCGAACCTCAAATCGGAAGCGCAAATGGGGAGCGCGGAAGCGTACAACAAACGAAACGGTGATGGGTGCCTAACAGACCAGGACTTGGACAAAACTTTCACCATGAGCCGGACATGTGCCTGAATCCACTAACTTCTAGGGGCGCCGCGGTCGCCTTTTATTTTTTTGCTTTAACCTTTGTGGTTTAAAGTTAAAACTGAATTTCCCAGAGTTTGTAAATTTAATTAATTCTACTGATATGTGTTCATGGTATATACCCATTGCGCTTTCTTTTATACCACATTTTTTATATAGCGCCCTTTTTTTCATACTGGAGATGTGCGTTAAAAAAAATGTGGTATAAAAAAAAGTGCGCTTACTTGGATATATATTAATATTGACAAGTATAATTCTCTTTTTAAAAGTCGTTCCCAAAAGCATTACCAAAAAACTTGCGGTATTGCAACTGTAATAAATAAAGGTATTTCGAAATGTGCCTTTAAAATAACAAAATAGTGTGAATATGTAAAGTGGTTAAAATATATGTGATCATTTCTAACACCGATGAAGATATTATATTCGGGGACTTGATATACCATCCGAAGGCTCGAAATACTTTAACCGAAGTATACTCGATCTTTTTGTGCCGAGATACAAACAAATCAACTCAAATAATAAGTATGTTATATAACTTGAAATTATATATAAAATGTGGTATATGGTAATCTATTCCGAAGAAATGGAAATATTGAAGTTAACCATTACCACATTGTTGTTGTAGATACATTTATAAAAATCGGTGTTGTTCTTTCAGAAATAGAAATTTCGCAACAGCTAAAACGCATATTTTTGAACAAGCTAGAACGAGATAATTTAGCCATTATAAAAGGATTATAAATTTGGACTTGCTTATTGCATGTCAACTGAAACTTGTTAATTCTTCCATCTTGCCAATTTTAACATAAGGGTGTGAAGTTTTAGGCACTCACATCTTAATTTTTTAGAAAAAGTTCATACTAATTTTATGAAAAAAAATACTGCAGGTTTACCAAATATGTATAGCTATAAAAAGAAAATCAAGTATCTGTGTTTGGTGCAGTTAAGATCAAATAATGTCAAACTATCAACTATGATGTATACATTAATGTGTATTGACTACTTCCAAGAGAATAATTCTGATTGCGTCATGTACAATTTATCCTTGACGAATGCGGCTAAAGTCATGTGTGGTTGAACCAGGATAATTTGTAGAGAATCACTTTTACTAAAGATAGAAACATGGCTAAGAGATTTGAATGTGAAAATATTGGCATATCAGTATCTTTACATCAAACAAATGTCTTATTTGTCGCATATACAAAACCGGTCATAAATACAAGTATAACCTTGATTGTCCTACATCCAAGCATGTAACACTTTTTTATTTTAGAATGTGTTACAACCAACTTCCAAATGAAAAACGTAGATGGTCCAATATATAATGTTGTAATAGACGATGTACAATATGTAACGCTCGTGAAGTTGTTGACGAATATCAGTATCTGTTTAAATGTACTAATTTTAACAAATGAAGGAGCAAATATATACGTACAAACTATGTAATAAACATGCGTAAGTTTTGACCCCTCAATGACCGTGATGAATAAATTTTACTTTTGAATCTAGGCAAGTTCTCGATTGCACTTCTGAACAAAGTGCATAAGCCATCTGTAACACATCACATTATTGCCTTTGTTTTGTAAATATTTCTGTGAGCAATATGATCGCACTTGATACATGTTAATATGCTCATATACGTGTGTATTTAATAATTTGTATATCATACATATGCAAACACATCAAAATAAATAATAGTAAACAGTATATATTTTCAGACATCGGACTTAATAACTAAGAACATATGTTACTGTATACAATAATACAACATTAACGTATTCCACATTAACCTACTTCATTATGATAAAAAAACAGTTTTTTGTCTTTTTACTGATTGTACATATTCTATTTTGTGGACTTAATTAAGAATTGTAGTATTAATGAAGCAGATGTATCGTTGTTTTTAAATTCGTACTATAATTTATGCTTTCACACTTAGATAAAAGCATGCATTTATGTATGTTTGCATGTAGTACAATTTAAACATTTGTTAAAGCTGTATGAATTTGATTTTTATGTGCGTAATTTTTTCGAGTTATGTGAGTTTATGAGTTTTGTAAATGTGTATTACTTTATAGTATGTATTGACTGCTTTATAGTTTATTTCGACAACACATTAAAAAATATTTTCTCGTCGCTTTTCCAAAACGGAACATTAAACAACTAGGTTAAACAAATATAACACAACATGTCATAGATCAGATGTTTAATATGTATGTGTTGTACAGATTAAGAGAAATACATAGTGAGTTTATGAGTTTGAGTTTAATTTCAATAACTTTAAATAAATGCGTTTAAGGCGTCTCCTGACAGATGAGTTGGATAGTTACAGTATATCGCATTTATATGCATCATCTCACAGTAGAACTAACATTTCATCAATATGTATGCAATGTTTCCGATTGAATAGTAGCTATAAAAAAACACAATGCATACGAAATATAGTATTTTATAGTTTACATGTTTCGAATTTTGTTTCAGTACAGTGCTGTTACCTTTCTTTAAAGTCACACACCTACCTTGAAATGAAATACATGATAATCAATACATATAGATGCAATATGAAAGTGTGCAAAATTGTCATAAAATCTATAGCCTAGTTAGCAAGTAATTTTTATTTTTTATTTTAAAACCGAAAGTATGATTTCTTTTTACGCATACGTATATTTCGACAAACGCGATTATTTTTAAGTTTTAAAGCGCAAAATAGACGGATTTTTTTCTACCGTTTTACCACCAGATATATTATAATTGGCATAGATACAATTAATTTTATAGCCTAGTTAGCAAGTAATTTATTATTTTTCAAACGGTACCGCTTTTCAAACCGAAAGTAGGATTACTAGACTTATACATCCATTTAGAAAAACGCAATTATTGTTAAGTTTTTCAGCTAAAAACACACCGATTTCTACCGTGTAACCACCAGATATATTCTAATTGGCATAGATAAAATATGTTTCTTATTTATACTTAAATTTACTATTCCATGCAGTTCATTTCAAGGTGTGTGGCTTTAATACGCAGTCTATGTCAAATAAAAACAACACAACATTTATATAAGTGACAATAACTTACGAAATATATATGTGAAGGCTAAACTGTCAAAATACAGTATACTATTCAAGCTGTAAGCACAAATGTATTTTCTTGTTCAATATAACCTTCAAAATGCATACTCCTTATAATCATACGGTTTCAATACCTTACAAATATGCAAAGAGCAGTAAAAGTCTCAATCCAAAACAGTGTGGCATTGAGTGCTGTATAGCATTTAATTAAGTTTACTCTGCAATTGGACGTCTGATAAGATATGTATGAAAGTCTGAAATGAAGAGGCGAATGACGTAGGACACAATTTAAAACGTCAGTTCCATTTTCACATAATATAAGTTTGTTATCTGAGATACTCGATTAAAGTAACTCGCATTAAATCATAACAAATCCTTGCATTAAGAGGTATGGAAAACATGTGCGTTTTTTGTATATTAATTTTTGATAGTTATATGCTATAAGAATAATATTGTCTACGTGTTTATTCGTTTTGAAACAAAGTAGTTAACAATGTTATCCAAAGAATAAACGCAGCCCTGTAATCGTTGCCAACCCTACTCATGTGATAACAAACTACACGGTCACTTTTCTTGCATAGAAAGTAATTGCCAGGGGTCAACACATACAAGCGACAGCATAATTGTTTTAAATAATCTTTATTTTTTTACAGGTACATGCACATATGGTGCAATATTTAAACAAAGTATTTTCCATCCAAATCCATCCATGTTATCATTATGATGAGATTTGTTAAATTATTCTGGTTTAGTTGATATAAGGACGATTTTATAACGTTAACATAAACTTTTTGCCCATTACATGAATATCATTTAAATCGGTATCCTGTGTGTCAATAAATAAAAAATGGATAACACTTGGTTGTCATCATTTTCAACAAACATCAATACGTATTCACAACGCCCACGTTCTTTTCTAGCATTCTTCGTGTCAAGATGCTTTCTTATAGGACACAGTATATATTCGAAGGTAAAAGTATGAGAAATAAGATTGAAAGGAATACCTTCTTATTATTTACACCTGTATGGTAGTAATGAAGATGCGTGTTAAAACAAAAACCAATATTGAAAACAACTGTAAATTGTTATCGTATTTACAATGAAGCATATGCATAAATCCTTGTGTAATGGACAAATTAACGACGTGATACTACACACCTGCGCATTAAAACGTCATTACAATATAGTCTTATCTTTGTGTTGGCAACACACAGACAATTATTCAACCAGAAAAATGATGTATTTTTAAACAAATGAATATTTTTTTAACTTTTAAACTGTTTTGGCATGAAGTTTTAAGAACGACATTTCATAAAAATGCATTCCATATTTTCATGGACAGATTTTCGAAATCAAATGCCTAACAATTTATAATCATGCATTTGTCTATGAAAATAATATATTTTTAATCTGACTTTGTTGACTGTCTTTTTATTTCGATAATACATCCCTACCTTTCTTTAATATGTTTTCAATAATATCAAAGTATTAACTATCTAACCAATTCTTAATGTGATGAAATATTCGCGTTCGCTTCAAACGATTAAAAAAGTGCACATAACTATCGTTGTGTTATTTATATAGAACCGAAACAGCTTCTATAAACATCTCGGCGAATATTTGCTATTGCAATTAAGTTTAACAGCACACTGAGTTTATTTATTTACAAATTTATTAAAGATAACATTGTGTCTTGAGCTTAAGAACTATTATCGATCAGTATATAATTATTATCCAATTCATTCGTTTAGCTCTTACTTTAGACCATTGGAGACCATATGTGCATCCATTTAATATAAGCAATATACTGAAGAAGCCTTATCGGAAGTCATACAAACGTTCTTATCAAAAATGATGCAGAACTTCAGTGCAGATAGCATATAAACTAAAACAATTATAACAACGGAAGGACAAGGTTTAATGACTAATGAAATTTGCAATAATGACAGTATCATTGTTAGTATGACCTAATAAGACAGAACTTAACATATCTTTAGTTACAATGTTGAGTATACTATAACATTTACAACATGAATTCCAAAGTTATACAACAGGTACCTGTGGTGTGTTTGTATATTGTCTTACACTTATACAGGTTAAAAAGATGGGCGGTACTTGTTTAATAAGGCGTTTATTAAATAGTCCTATATTTACGTAAATTTTACGATGCAACGTTCGGGCATTGATTCCTACAAAGAAATTGTAAAAAAAGGATCTGATCATTATTATTCCAAAGTTGAATTTTACATGTATGCCATTATGTGTTATCTTCAGAGCGAACATTTCATATCAAGTATATACTGTTACGAAAAAACTCGAAGTTTAACATTTCTGTTTGATTCATTTGTATTTCGTATTAAGACTTTATTTAATAACGTTACACAATCAACTTATGGAAACGGGCTTCTTAAACAACTATTGTTATTTTGTTTTGATCAAAATGTATATTTATAAAAGAAACATGAATAAAACTAGACTCACTCTTAAAGCAGTTAATCGTACATGTATTTACATTATAATGTACTTAATGATCTCTTCTGTTTTTAGGATTTAAGGCAAAATAAATAATGGATACACTTGTCACCAGGTTTTCAGTAGTTGGGATAAGAGCCATAGGAAGTCAAGTACTGTCAAATATTTAATCAACAAATATTATTTTTATAGTTATAATAGCAATTCATGGTAAAATGTATAAACTGTGTTGTTATATGCACATATAACTTTCAAATTATATAGGGTGTGGATTGGCATGCCATTGACCCGCATGCTTCTATTAATGAGGAAAATAAGCTGTATGGGAAATAAAGAATAATTGAATGTGATGTTTTCCACGTCTCCTTTATGTTTATGAAACGAATGGGCAAACTAATATTAAAGCATAAACTGAGTTGTATAACCATATTTAGAAATATCCTAAATAAACATTCGTTGTTTTTAGTTCACGATAAGTATTGATATATATTGTACTGTGATTATAATGGGGCGAGAGTCATTAACGGAGAAGTATACCCAAACGGAAACGTTGCAGTCTCCAATAACAACCAGTAATGAACAAGTAATGTGCGTTATTTATAAAAGAAGCACTTCTTCAAGTAGAAAAGATACGTTACGTAGCGCGTTATTGGCTTAAGCATTTTGGTAAGCATGTGTTTTAAAAAGAAATTAATCAAATAAACAATAAACAATATGCTTCCTGTACGATGGATATGTGTGATGCCAAATGAGAAACATTTTGGGGTACCTAGCTATCATGCCGGGTTTATGAAATTTGACTATTATTTCTTAACTTATTTACTCAGCAAATAAGCGTCATTGTAACCGGTATCCTGTCTAAAAATTTCAACTATTGGTTATACACATTTCCTAAAAATATCCACAATTAACGCAGTATGTTTGTTCTTAATGTTTAATAACAGTTGGCTTTCCTGGTCCATTAACCATCTGTGGGAAGATTACAGCTAGCATAGATTAGATGGAACAAGCGAAGGGTCTAATTGAGCACACCTGTGTTCTGATAATTTAGATCTAAGAGTTCATCAAAACAAGCGAAAACGAAGACATGACTGCATGGACCATTAATTTTATATTGTTGACGCGGATAACTGAATCCTTTTACGCACGCAGCAATTCTATACTTAACCGCGAAAAATACATTTCGAACTAAAAACCCCATGCTTTACAACATCACATCAAAGCTATGTCATGTGTACGTTACGGATATGATATTATCAAAAATTTATCAAAAACAAATTTATGTGTTTTTTTAAACAATATTCTATTCTAATATAATCTTGTAAAATGTTCGATTGTGATTCTCTTCCATTTTATGCAATGTTAATTGTGGCAGTTGGTTCAAGATGCATCGTCATCAATATAAGCCTATCAAACAAATTTTTTACAGCAATATTTCGTACATAACCTCCAAAACATATTTTCACCATAACAATTTTTCTCTCAGAATTACAACGCTCGTTTTAATATTTTCAGCACGTAATAGATCTAAAATATTTCCTCAGAAATGTTTGCATTTAAGTGTTCATGTATTAAGTTGTAAATACCATTTCAGACTCCTTAATTAATAAGGCTTAAGTATTGGAGTGAGATGTGACGGTAGTTAGCTATATACTGTTACCTCATTCTTTTTTCAGTACACTATATATTGTATCTGGCTTATGTTTACATGAATTGTGGAGTAAATAATGGATACACTTGTCACCAGGTTTTCAGTAGTTGGGATAAGAGCCATAGGAAGTCACGTACTGTCAAATATTTAATTAACAAATATTATTTTTATAGTTATAATAGCAATTCATGGTAAAATGTATAAACTGTGTTGTTATATGCACATATAACTTTCAAATTATATAGGGTGTGGATTGGAATGCCATCGACCCGCATGCTTCTATTCATGAGGAAAATAAGCTGTATGGGAAATAAAGAATAATTGAATGTGATGTTTTCCACGTCTCCTTTATGTTTATGAAACGAATGGGCAAACTAATATTAAAGCATAAACCGAGTTGTATACCCATATTTAGAAATATCCTAAATAAACATTTGTTGTTTTTAGTTCACGATAAGTATTGATATATATTGTATTGTGATTATAATGGGGCGAGAGTCATTAACGGAGAAGTACACCCAAACGGAAACGTTGCAGTCTCCAATAACAACCAGTAATGAACAAGTAATGTGTATTATTTATAAAAGAAGCACTTCTTCAAGTAGAAAAGATACGTTACGTAGCGGGTTATTAGCTTAAGCATTTTGGTAAGCATGTGTTTTAAAAAGAA
This sequence comes from Dreissena polymorpha, assembly GCF_020536995.1. NCBI lineage: Eukaryota > Metazoa > Mollusca > Bivalvia > Myida > Dreissenidae > Dreissena > Dreissena polymorpha. The sequence goes on from NC_068359.1 coordinate 109,442,485, forward strand.
ATTAATCAAATAAACAATAAACAATATGCTTCCTGTACGATGGATATGTGTGATGCCAAATGAGAAACATTTTGGGGTACCTAGCTATCATGCCGGGTTTATGAAATTTGTATATTATTTCTTAACTTATTTACTCAGCAAATAAGCGTCATTGTAACCGGTATCCTGTCTAAAAATTTCAACTATTGGTTATACACATTTCCTAAAAATATCCACAATTAACGCAGTATGTTTGTTCTTAATGTTTAATAACAGTTGGCTTTCCTGGTCCATTAACCATCTGTGGGAAGATTACAGCTAGCATAGATTAGATGGAACAAGCGAAGGGTCTAATTGAGCACACCTGTGTTCTGATAATTTAGATCTAAGAGTTCATCAAAACAAGCGAAAACGAAGACATGACTGCATGGACAATTGATTTTATATTGTTGACGCGAATAACTGAATCCTTTTACGCACGCAGCAATTCTATACTTAACCGCGAAAAATACATTTCGAACTAAAAACCCCATGCTTTACAACATCACATCAAAGCTATGTCATGTGTACGTTACGGATATGATATTATCAAAAATTTATCAAAAACAAATTTATGTGTTTTTTTAAACAATATTCTATTCTAATATAATCTTGTAAAATGTTCGATTGTGATTCTCTTCCATTTTATGCAATGTTAATTGTGGCAGTTGGTTCAAGATGCATCGTCATCAATATAAGCCTATCAAACAAATTTTTTACAGCAATATTTCGTACATAACCTCCAAAACATATTTTCACCATAACAATTTTTCTCTCAGAATTACAACGCTCGTTTTAATATTTTCAGCACGTAATAGATCTAAAATATTTCCTCAGAAATGTTTGCATTTAAGTGTTCATGTATTAAGTTGTAAATACCATTTCAGACTCCTTAATTAATAAGGCTTAAGTATTGGAGTGAGATGTGACGGTAGTTAGCTATATACTGTTACCTCATTCTTTTTTCAGTACACTATATATTGTATCTGGCTTATGTTTAAATGAATTGTGGAGTAAATAATGGATACACTTGTCACCAGGTTTTCAGTAGTTGGGATAAGAGCCATAGGAAGTCACGTACTGTCAAATATTTAATTAACAAATATTATTTTTATAGTTATAATAGCAATTCATGGTAAAATGTATAAACTGTGTTGTTATATGCACATATAACTTTCAAATTATATAGGGTGTGGATTGGAATGCCATCGACCCGCATGCTTCTATTCATGAGGAAAATAAGCTGTATGGGAAATAAAGAATAATTGAATGTGATGTTTTCCACGTCTCCTTTATGTTTATGAAACGAATGGGCAAACTAATATTAAAGCATAAACCGAGTTGTATACCCATATTTAGAAATATCCTAAATAAACATTTGTTGTTTTTAGTTCACGATAAGTATTGATATATATTGTACTGTGATTATAATGGGGCGAGAGTCATTAACGGAGAAGTACACCCAAACGGAAACGTTGCAGTCTCCAATAACAACCAGTAATGAACAAGTAATGTGTATTATTTATAAAAGAAGCACTTCTTCAAGTAGAAAAGATACGTTACGTAGCGGGTTATTAGCTTAAGCATTTTGGTAAGCATGTGTTTTAAAAAGAAATTAATCAAATAAACAATAAACAATATGCTTCCTGTACGATGGATATGTGTGATGCCAAATGAGAAACATTTTGGGGTACCTAGCTATCATGCCGGGTTTATGAAATTTGTATATTATTTCTTAACTTATATACTCAGCAAATAAGCGTCATTGTAACCGGTATCCTGTCTAAAAATTTCAACTATTGGTTATACACATTTTCTAAAAATATCCACAATTAACGCAGTATGTTTGTTCTTAATGTTTAATAACAGTTGGCTTTCCTGGTCCATTAACCATCTGTGGGAAGATTACAGCTAGCATAGATTAGATGGAACAAGCGAAGTGTCTAATTGAGCACACCTGTGTTCTGATAATTTAGATCTAAGAGTTCATCAAAACAAGCGAAAACGAAGACATGACTGCATGGACAATTGATTTTATATTGTTGACGCGAATAACTGAATCCTTTTACGCACGCAGCAATTCTATACTTAACCGCGAAAAAATACATTTCGAACTAAAAAACCCATGCTTTACAACATCACATCAAAGCTATTTCATGTGTACGTTACGGATATGATATTATCAAAAATGTATCAAAAACAAATTTATGTGTTTTATAAACAATATTCTATTCTAATATAATCTTGTAAAATGTTCGATTGTGATTCTCTTCCATTTTATGCAATGTTAATTGTGGCAGTTGGTTCAAGATGCATCGTCATCAATATAGGCCTATAAAACAAATACTCTACAGCAATATTTCGTACATAATCTCCAAAACATATTTTCACCATAACAATTTTTCTCTCAGAATTACAACGCTCGTTTTAATATTTTCAGCACGTAATAGATCTAAAATATTTCCTCAGAAATGTTTGCATTTAAGTGTTCATGTATTAAGTTGTAAATACCATTTAAGACTCCTTAATTAATAAGGCTTAAGTATTGGAGTGAGATGTGACGGTAGTTAGCTATATACTGTTACTTCATTCTTTTTTCAGTACACTGTATATTGTATCTGGCTTATGTTTACATGAATTGTGGAGTAAATCGTTTTGTTAGAACTATAATGAAATAGCATAAGTTTTTATAAAACACATGTTTTAAAAGTAATGTTTATGTACATGTACGAAACGATGCAGGTAAACCATAACTAATTTATTTACTAATTAACTAACTAACTAACTAATTAACTAACTAACCAACTAACTAAATGAATAAATAAATAAATAAATAAATAAATTAATTAATTAATTAATTAATTAATATAAATATAAATATATATAATTTTACAATGTGTGTTACTTAATTAGTTTCTATGTAACCCTGCTGGGAGACGGTTCAAATATTTACGATTTAATGTAATTATCCAACGTCCCTAACAAACGTTTCAATTGCTGCCAGCATTGAACTTGATCACTCTTCACAACTGAGTCCTCTTTGCCAATCACATTATAAGACACGTGTTGTTGTGCGTGGAAACAACATATCGACAATATAATTGCAGCAATTTTTTAAGAGTAGGACGCTCTTGACAATAATTGAATCGACTTAAAATTCAACGCGTTTAAGATTAAATTGCTTAGAATTGATTGAATCCTCGAAATAGAATTATACATCGACACGTTCGAAATTACAGAAATGTAAATATTGTTATAATGTATTTGCTGCTGTGTCTATTTCCAACTCTGTGTGTACTACATGTTAGAGTAATCTACGCTTGATGTATTTCAGGAACATGTATTTGTTCGCATATTCGTATAATCTTTTTCGCAATAATGTTCCACCAAATACAGGCAGTCATTATAACGTTGTGGAAGCTTGGATTCTCGTCATCTTGAGAAATAACCAAATATGAACGTGATGGCAACGTTATGACCACAGCCATATACAACTTGAAAAATAAAATTCGTGCTATTAAAACCAAGAACAGTATTTCAGTGTTGTGAAAGTTGTAAGCAAAATATTGCAATTTGCTTTTCTATTGTTTGTATTGCAATGTCCCATAACGGTGTATTGACGTTTTTTCCACGTCCAACCCACTTTATAATAAAACTTGACAACAACTTTTTCTTTGGGCAAACTTGATTTTGTATCTCATATTGCCATTAGTTATTTGTGATAACATATTAACAATTTCCAACAATTATTTTTGATAAGTGCTTGTTAAAACGCGTTGTCATTATCTGAGAGCTATATTAAAATGGCAATGCAATGCTTATGGAATATAAATGGAATATTATATAACTGTGAGTTTCCGATGCATGGTATAGCACACAATGATTGTGATACGCTATATTTCACGAGCACGCATATCATGTGGGATACAAATTCACTAAATCTATGAGTGTATTACAAACCATCGGATCACTAAAACCTTCGCTAATGACAATTATTCTAACTAAGAAATAAAGAAAAATGATCTATCATTGTTAAACATGTGCATAGAATTGTATTAAACTACGGAAATATGTACATGCAATCATGGCGTCATAATTATATGTACATTATTCATAACTTTATTAAGCACTTTGTCTGGCCATTTACATATGTCAAGTTTTAAAACAACACTATGCACGTATAAAAGTAGGAAAACGTGTTTATTAGAAACGTGGTATCGGTGGTTAAATATAGGCTCTAAAAGCATAATTATAACTGCAAACTAAGATTCTTTGTAAGAGGTCTTTAACCTGTGTTTCATATTTTTCGACTATTGGAACCAAAGACATAAAGTCTGAATGTATATACTTTTCTGCTTGTTAGTAGAAGAGACCTTTTAAGACCCACCAACACGTCATATTTTTGAAAAGCAAACAGGTGCATTTCAAAGTAACGCGAATAGGTTCATTGCTTCTTGCTAGCTGTCTCAGCGAATGTAAGTAATGCGTCTGTTACGTTTTCAGGTATAGCAAAAGGTGTGACGTTTTTATAGCATATACTTAAAAAAATGCAGACCTAACGGGCGGTCATGTTTCTGGAGTGTTATTATTCCTGTTTTCGTACAAGTATGTGTCTAGTAGCATAAAGGTGGAACCTGGTCATATTTCCAATTTAAAAGCTACTATCGTCTGCAGGTCGCATTTCGTTTACTTGCTCTTCTAGAGGAATACTTACCTTAAGCGGGATAGAATTTTATTTTCCTCGGAAGACTTTCCATTATACAAAAACTTACAAATAACATCCAATCCATCCACATTGCATTATAATAAACCTTTTGCAGATTTTAAGGAGCTGATGATTTTTTATTATTCTTAAATACGTACAAAAGCTTAATAAAAGTATTTAATATCAAATTACTTGCATTCGTTGTTGCTCGGAAATCAACATTTTCTCTACTTGGACATTCAACAATTGGTTTAATACTGTACATTAGACAAGATTTTGCTTCACAAAATATCGATGAAATGTTCAACACGTTTCAGTTTTTCCGTCGATGATTATTCATCAAGAATCGATATAATAACTAATTTTAATAATATTCAAAACCAACGTGTCGCAAATATGTTGACGGGTTAATTAAACTTATATTGATGCAATTGTTTTGAAACTTAATTTATGAAAACATAAATTTGTTCGTTTTATTGCATTTTGAAACATATTAAAATATGTGAACATGATCCTTTGATAAAGGTCTTATCATGAAGGTTTGGTTTCGTCACAAGGTATGTCCATCTTCACACAACAGCACAATATAAGTAATTTATAACCAACTTACTGTTATAAATCTCCTTTTTGTATGTACGTTTGTCTGCTATGTTCATTTTTGCGAATAATTGAAAAGTTATTTCAATAACCTAAGACGTATGTCCAAAATAAATTGAATGTTATAACAATTATCATTTCTAACGCATTTACTATCACGGTAACAGCAATTAACGATCGGAAACTTGCAGACGACTTTTTATGTGCGATTATTTATGGAAGTTGTTGGTATTCCGTATGTATTGACAAAAGACACCCAATAGTCATGCTGTTATTCTTGTGTTGCCTTAAACGAAAATTTGACTTGAAATTTCATTAAATTAAATAGAACAAAAATCACAGCTTATGACTTCCTTAAATCAGATTTTTTTTATCCTAACAAGTAAAGTATTACTATAATGGTTACAGTTTGAATAACTATATGAAAGGATAATAAAACTAATATAAGTTCGAATATCAATAAACTTCAGGGTTAACCTTTGTCAAATATTTAACACGTTAATTGTAAAATAAAAAGGCATCAACGTAGATATATAGTTGGTGTTAATGACTATTTCTTGCGTGTAATTGTCGTTTTCTTGAGTATAGACTTTATTTCGAGGTACACTTAAATAAGATGTAACATTTTTTATCAAAAAACTGACATTGGCCGCATTTGTTTCTGCAGCTTATACCTGAATGTAATCAACTGTGTTCCCGCTTCGTTAATTTCACAAAAATGTTGCCTGTCAAACAAATAACAATGACAGGTGTATTTGTACTAGAAGCCTACGGCCTCAAACGTACCGTATCATAACATTTGATCCCAATTTAATTGACACAATTAAAGTTATCTGAAAACAGGAACAAGCTCGTTATATTTCGAACAATCGCCAGTATTGTCCGTATAACTGCCGATCTTAGCAAATGATAAATCCGATTTCAACACAAAACGCGTCTATTTATTTTATTCTTTAAAGCATTTGGTTTTGAAATAAAAGTTGTGAAGTATATCGGGGATTTCACGTTCTTAAATGAGCTGTTTAACAATCGTTGCAATTTTTACTTTCATGCATTCAAATTTAAAGTAAAACTATTATATCTGATAAAGCTACCATTACAGGTACGCAACCCGTATGTGCAGAGGAACTTTTGTTTTATTTTTAGCGGCATATATATAAATGTTACTTTCCTATAAAACGTATCGTTCATATAAATAATAACAAATTGATGTCATTAGCGATTCGTTATACGTTTCCGCAGGGTCAAAATGATCAAATATTTATATTGTCTATACCTCAAAATGATTTATTTTCATATCAAGCTACGTTTCCAGTTATTCATGCCAACTTCACACCAAGAAGTTTTGGATTTGTTTGCTGCTAATTTTCAAAACTCATTTTCTAAACTTTTATATTTTACAAAAACACAGTGTGTATCAGGATTGTTGTCCTGACAATTCAAATAGTTTGTCTAAAACTGTCTTTCACATAAATTATTTCACACAAGATACGTCAGAAATTGCGCATTCAGTTTAACGATACTGAAAATACGGAACCCTGGTTTTGTAAAAAAAAACATTACTGAAGTAACATACTAATCTTCTCCTTGTTTTGATTAAGATTAGGCTGAAGCTGAGACAACTTTGCAAGGGAAGTGAACAATTTGAATTTTCTTTTAGACTGTGTTGACATTTTGCGATTATGGGCGCGGTATGGGCCCATATAAAAGCGTTGCTTTCATTTTTCCGATAACAGCAAGGACCGATGTCACAAAAATTAAACATTTTGCTTAAAATCGCTTTGCTTTGAACTACCATAAATGTTAAATAGGATTGAAATACTACCGACCGCAGTATGATTTTAATATTTCCAATAATATTCCAGTAACGTTTATTTCGTATTAAAATTCGCCTTTAATTTCGACTTTACTCCATGCAAATTCTCTTAGCGGGAGCTGTAATTTTGTGACCCACTTAGCAATTTCGCAGCAAGTAAAGTCAAGATATTGAGCGAATATAAATATGATATAAACTCTTATCATTTTCTTGCTGATACGGCGTGAGAGTAAGCGAAATATTAACATTATTTTAATAAAAGAAATAAAGGTAATAAAACTGCGATAAATACCTGTCTCGGCATGCACGTCGCCATCATGTTTGTCAATTGATTAACACCTATGCAACGTGCCTATCAACATTAAACAAATAGAAAGGCTATAGTGGATAAAGTAAATTTGAATTTTCAATTACAAATATTGTCTCTAATATTCTCATTGAGAACTCTAAAAATGAAGTAACATAAAATAAACTAATAATAGGCAATCAAGTAACATGTCTTTGTCATTTGAAATGCATGTAAGATCTTTACGCGATAATTGGTAATTTAAACTCACGATAAAGACATAAGAATAATATATATCCCCTAACCCTTACCTTAAATTTAAAATTTACCATATATCTGTTTTATCGGTAAAATGACCATGTTCGGTACTACTTTCCTTAGTGTATCTTCCGCCGCCCGTCTTAAAGTTTAAACGGTCAATCCATCCATCAACAGAATTGATAGGCGACGACAAACCAGTCTTGAAAAACATGCGCCTATAATGGCGTCCTTAACGAGAGCATCTTTCTTTAAATTATAGGTCTCACCCTGTTTATCTCATTTGCGTTAAGATTTCTACTTCTCGCGTCATTTTAGAGAATACATTGTGTTGTGCGTTATACTCAAGATGTCATCAACATGTTGTGCATAAACAACAGTCGTTCTTGACACTATGAATTACTTAAGAATTACTGCATTATAACAACATGTAAGTTAATGCATGTATGAAAATCTTGAATAAAAATATGTATCTTACCATTTCTAACAATATTCACTAACATACTAATAATATGTTTGATATATTGGCAATTGCGTGTTATTTGTTTAGTAAGTTCGCAGTAAAACATCATTTTATTATATGTGATGTATCAACAAAGGAAGAAAGTCGTATAGAAAAATGAACGGCATCTGCATTTAAGCAGGGAATTCGGAATGACCAAATGTTTGTCTAAATCATAATATGTTTTTACCCGAACATACTCAGCTTTACTTGATCAGACTTTCAAAAATATGTGAAGCGCTACAATATTAAGACCGTGAAAAGCCGTTACAGCACATAGCTCCCGTTTTATTATATTATCACGCGCTAATTATGAATCGATTAATGTTCCACGCATCTGCAAGAAGATACTCCATTGCATGACAACCATTCTTGTCAAATAACATTTACTTTAAAATAAATGGTATAATTATGAATTAAAACGTGTGTCGTGGTGATTGTTAGAATACCGGATGACTTAACTAAAGTTTCACTGTGTTTAAATTTGAATGAAAGACTGAGTTTTGTATCATACAAGAAACGTCGTAAAAAGAGTTTTTATTCAACAAAGCTTAATAAACTACTTGAAGTTCTATCGATTATTACCATATAATTAAAAATGTGACCTGATCCAACAAGATTGCAAATGGAACAAAGTGCTATCTTTGTAAGAACTGCTTATATTTAAGTGTTTTTTATTGCACATGCCAATATTCTTGTTTACTCTTTCGTGATTCTGAACTAACAAGCTGACATTTTATTGACTACTGAAACATGTTGGACACGAGTTTGCTTGGTAATAATTTGATAGCGTTCGTCTTTACTGCGTTGTTATGCTGCATCCTTTCTGGCCGACAATATCAGTCTTAACGATAAAATTAGAATGATGCCAAACGTCACTTCTATTATAGACTCCATTATCAAGCTTGTATTAAAGATCTGAAAGGAAATACATTTACAATCATTCAATCAATTACAAAGTATTACGTCAGTTATCTATGGAAGGCAAACAAAGACAACCGATTAGTTGTGATAAATACTTTCTATATTGAATGATTTTTGTTCAAATCAAAGACGGAATCCCAAAAAGCATTAAAGTTTTACATTAAACTTTTACTAAATTGAGATTTAAAATTCAAAAATGCGCAAGAGAAATCTCTTGACCACAATAAAATGTACATGTTTCTCAATCTGTTGTGCTCAGAGTATCTATGACGACATCTAACTATCTAAAAACCATTCAATGTCTCCTCCATAAGCCTGGGAGGAAGAACATTATTCATATCCGTCAACATTTCAGACTATGAAACAAGTTCCTGAACTGTCACAATTATCGCGCGCGTCTTTATTTCAATTGTAAGCTATTTCCGGCCGGGGAAATTTCAATCCTGAAATACATTGTGCAGGTATTATAGTGTGTGTTAACTCTTTGAGCAAACCGTCTCGGTAATGTGCGCAGCGCTGTTAAATAGGACAAAATAACTGGAAATATTGCGGTTTTCGTGTACGCATCAATTTAAAATCATGTAAAATAGTTGTGAGAGCTGATAAATGATAACCTCATACATCCTCTTTCCATCAAAATGTCAATCTCGTCATTTATTTCAAGGAAACTTTCAAATGAACATTGTATGAATCATTTTATTTATCAGATTTATATAGCATGCAATTGCATATAGTAATAATGTCAAAATATAAACCAAATACGAAGGTATATTGAACCCTTTCAATTCATTAAGCATTTTGCAAAAGTCGAGGGGATAACATATTCATATTTATGGGTAAATCAATGATTTAAATTTTAACATGTTTCAGCACAAGTTGCATTTAAGCAATCAACACAATTTTGATATTTAATGTAACGTATTTAAATCTTTAAAGCTTCAAGAAAAGCATTAAACGTTCATATTTGTACGATATACAATGTACAAGGCATTTCTAAAACAATGTCTGAAAGGCAGTATTTAATACGAGTAGACTATTTCATTGAACGTAAGTCATTATGTTGTTGAAGTATTTTATAAAAATGAGGTAAGTTGTTGTTAGATTATTGATTCTGTTGGAAAAAAAACACGTTTGTTGAATTTTACATGCAACTGAAAAGAGCTAAGGAACATTCTAAACATAAATATTTTATGACTGTATGTGTAATTTTATTGGGACTTGATGAAACTGTGTGTTCCTTACAACTTAGGGAATGTTTCATTTAATAGAAACCGTAATTAGTCTTGTGTATACTGACTGATGTTGCCAAATGTTTCTTGTATAAAATTAAAACAGATTAGCTGAAGTAGAACGTATTGTTATGAAGATAATGTTTATTTACACTGTGTTTAGGGGATTAATATGGGGCCAAGTGTTAGGTTCAACATGTTTTGGTTTACATCCCTGTGCTTTGAAATGACCGCTTTAGGGTATTAATCTAAGCTTCAATAATTTATATTAACTTTTGTGTTTTTTGCAGTTTAGTGTATCGTATAGGCAGTTTGTCACTTGCCTTAAATGGAGGACAATACATTTTTATTCTAATTTTGTGTTTGAAGATCATTCATCCTGAGCATTTGCTTAGATTTGCATTTATCGTAAAAGAAGACTTCATCTTCTGTTTCGAAATGTTAATGAAGAAATATTAATTGTAACTAAATATGCATGTGTATTAACCTTATCAATGCATACATATGTTCATTTTAAATGGACTCTCATAACTTTAATATATGCTTATTAACCGCGCATTAAATGATACTGAAATCAAAAATAAGCTAAATGAGAAAAAGTGATCGGCTTCCTTATGCTTACTCTGCGCATGTCAAATAAAGTTTCGTAGTAAACATCGAAAATTACACATAGTTCAGAGTTATACTGTAGCCTTCTACAACACCCGTTTATTTCGAAATGTAAAGTAATACAACACACATCGGCAATTCAACAAAAAATGTAAATTGTGTTTGTAGTTTAAATTGATGTCCATACAGTACAGAATGCAGAATCAACGAATTCCCGGGTTTTACACACGGGCTGGACAGAATGTAAACACACCGTTAAGAACTATATTTTTGCAAATATATCGAATTATTGAAATACATTTGCAAAAATATTTAGAGCATACAAGACAGTTTGTGTTGCAGTTTGTTCTGATGTCTTTAAGTAACGATCACGCTAAAAAATATCGAATATTTCGTAAAATAAAGCTAACCAAAACAAAAATCAATGTTCCTTTTAGCAAAATGCAAAATTTAAACGTTAGATGTTTTCTGGTTATATTGATTTAGCGAGATACAAAATGCTCGTTTTTATTTTTGTGTCACAAATAATTCCTCTTTTATTTGCCTCTAAATATCCGAACATTAACGAGCGAACGCGAGATTTGATAGCTTCGGCAGCAGATTTCTGTGATAGCTTGTATTAATTATGCAAATGAACGCAACCCGAATGAATCCGATCCTGACTCGATATCCTCCACAAAACGAAAGTAGATGACATCGTGTAATGATGTTTAGATGCTTAAAAGTTGCCGAATGTTTGTATTTTAACGTTTTTACACCAATGTTACTTGTTTTTAGGGTCTTCTTATTGTAAATAACCAGCGTATGGTACTGTTTGTAGTTGAATTTTTTTATATAGCATAATACAGTACGTATGTAGCATTGGTGAGCGTGATAGTGACTTTAAGGAGTAAGAAAAATCATTGACTACGTCTGAAATCGTTGATAAAATGTCACGTTGCGTGACGCATTACCGTGTACAATTAATGCAGTAGATACCGATTTTTAAAAAAGAATACCGGCTTATTACATAATGTTATTCCGAATTAGTTCACATTGCAGCATAAAAATCTGTCTTGTTTGCACTGGCGAAAATTCTTAAGAAAATTAATTAAAAATGTTATTTTATAAGAAGACACAAATGTCATCATCCTCGTTAGAGTGTCAAGATTATTCCAGAAATGTATATCTGAGATAGCTCACTACGACCTAGGCTTTGAGGTCATGTGAATTTAAAATTATACATTATATATCCAATGTTTCTCAAATATATTTTGATATCATAGCATAATATGGTGTTTTGTGCAGTTTTGTTTAAAAAAATAATTTATAAGTTTTAAGTTATCCATTGCATACATAAATTATCATGGTAAGCAAATGGTATACAGTAGTTTAGCAAAGTAATACGGAAACAACGCAAACAATGTAATTCGAAATATCACTCCCAGAATAAAACTACTTAAATAATTATTTGATTTTAAATATGTTAAAATTGGTTAGTCGTTTACATTTATAATAAAGCATGATTAAATAAAGCTTTTGATAGAGTAATATTATTACAAATGTACATAATACAGCTACCGACTAAGATAATAAACATTAAATACTTTCCATAGCACATTCTCTTGTAAAAGGTATTTCAAGTGATGAAACAATTTGACTCATAAACAATCCCGTGCGAGCACACGTTCAACGACACGATATTGGATCATGAAATCTCGTCCCAAACCTAGTTTTTCGTTCAAAATATGATATGTAAGTTCGGTTCACTTAAGCTATTATTTTAACATGTTACACTTTCTCTTTCTTTGTCTCTTAAAACTGGTGTCGACATATACTGTGAACATCTTGTTGACATGTCATTTGAACAAAATCATTCTTTCAACAAAAATAAAATCACGTGAAATAAAATTATAAGTATGTTAAATCATCTAAGTGGAGGGAGACACTATACATAAGTACCTTTGAAACAAGTAAATTGTTCTATTAACTGAGTTTATATATATTGTTGAACCAAAACAATCATATATAATGCATATATTTCACTGTGAAAGGTATAAACTTTGTTATAACGGGCGAAAAACAAATTGTGCTAGCAGTGTTCACCTCTGTATTACAAGTGTTTATCTCAGTCCATCACAATGCTATATTTTAATCATTTTTGTATTACATTTGCTTGTATATGTATACTTGCTTTTTATTTATCGTCATTTTCAGGTGATAGCGACATGATACAAAGGTGTCTACGTTTGACTACATTTTTACTCCTTTTTTAAGTTTTTATTTTCCTTTAGGCCAGAATTTTTTACTTAAATGATTTTCGGACCCGCCGACTCCAATTTTTGACGAAACAAAAAAAATCTTTTTTTTCGGATGCCAAAAGTTGGCTTTTAAACACGAAACGCTTGCCGGGTTTTAGAAAAAGTTCAAATAAGTTATAAATCATCATAGTAAACCCTGTGTTAATTACCCACATTAATACGTGAACCTCCTTCATCGTGTACATGTGCTGGAATTTACCAACAGCTACGCCATCATTGTTTGTGCAAGAAGTTGAAGAACGCGACAATGCTTTAATCAGCAAAGTCTGCTTATTTCCCAATAAGTATGCAACCGTCAAATGAAATCCTGAATGGAATCGATTTGTAAGAAAGTATTTTATTATTTCTTTACAATTTTATATAATTGTTAGTATTAAAATGACTAAAAAATATTATGAAAGCAATAAGAAAAGAACTATTTTAATTTAACAGATGCTCGCAATGTGAAACCCATTTACGCCTATCAACTTTAAACATTCCATATTTTACGCACAAATACGGTCATATTTAAAAGAATAAAATTTAATGTGTTGTTTAATGCAGTTGTAGTGACGAATTAGTGACGAATGTGTGCATATAATATGTGTTTTTTCGATATTTTCAATGGGTACGAAACTTCGGTTTTGTTCTGAACTGGTTCGTACCAAAAGTTCAAAATCGAAAAAACAGTTGTTAACACGATTTCAAACCATGAATGTCTAAATAAAATAGTCAAGATTATGGGGGTTATTATCGGATTAACAGCTCCTTTATGGCATTGAACTATCAATTATGTTAACCTGGGATTAACTGTCACGAAGATCAACAAGTATAACGATTATTAGGGACGCCATTTCTTTAATCAATACCATGACAAAAACACATGTTAACTTGTTTCAACAGGCATTTGTGTTTAACAGTTCTATTATTTAAATATTCTGGGAACAATATATTTTAATTAAGATACCAACTTTTTCTGAAATCAAAAGTAGGACTCGATGTACTATATTTCGGATATGTTAAAATTCGGACATATATAAAGATAGTGACATTTATGTGTTGATTTGTTTTATATAGTTTGTACAAATATGTTCTGTGTTATTTCAGACAACTAAAATCGATGGTGGCAATTATCGTGGGCCTTTCTGTCAAGAAAAAGATGTGAACAAATATTCATTTAATTGAACCTGGAAATCAACCACCACAAATAACAGAAAACCTTTTAACAAAAGGTGTTGTTTTAGAATTTGTGAAATTTGATAATAAACAGAAGTTGATGTATATTATGTCCAAATGACCAAATGTATAAACTGTTTAACAACTTGAATTGAGATGCTTTATTTTCTGATGTTGTGATTTATTTTTCCTTTCAGATGATATATATTTGTGTGATTCTAGGTTTTAATAAATAATTCTGAAACGTTTATGCAGCATACTGTTACAGTATTGTTAACGTTATTATATTATGTTGGTTATCTGATTTATCAAGTGGAAAAAATGTTATTTATATAAAAATAAAGCTTTTAATATTAAGAGTTATGAAGGTACTTATTGCTATTTATGTATTAACATACTTCTCAGAGTAATAAAAATATAGTAAATGCCATTATTCATTAATGTAGTAAGGTTCCTTAAATGATTGTCCTTATTGATTAAGTTCGAATAAAGGGCGCTTTTCATACCGCGATAAAGTGGCGAAAACTTTTTTGGGCCAGTGAAACCCCTGAAAAGCGTTTTATTATGCTATTTGTATTTGTCTGCGGTATTATTTTTTACTGGACAATAAACTGTAAATGTTTCTTTTAAACCTCAATAGCGTATTGGATGTTTGTTGAGATAAAGTATTTTAATGCAACTAATGGATTCCTTGTGAAAAAAAATCAAAAAATCACCAAAAAGTTTATTATAGACAAGTGAAAAAATTGCATAACTTGTGAACTAGTTAAGATATTTTTTAAAGTCAACTTATTTAAAAACTGCACATCAAGACCTACAGTTTGATTATGATCATTTTGAATATCAACATGTTTGAAAAAATCACTGTGGTTGCTTAATAAAAAGAACTTCATACCATAACATTTTTAAAATGAGTGCATATTTGGTCACCCATCTTTTTTTCCGTCCTCCTACCCGACACTTTTAGAAAAAAAATCCGAAAATAATTTCAATAAAAAATGTTGGCCTTAAATATGAAAATTCCCTTCCTGTTATCGTCTTTATGTTTTTTGTCAGTCGTCTTGGACTGGTAGGCAGTCTAGCAGTTCAAATTGATGTGATAAAAGAAAAAATATTATATTATTTCAATTTTTTTTAAATTATTATTTCTCTTTTTAATCTTATAATATAATTGATTATATATAAAAGAACACACAGTGTTGTCACTGATAGAAATGTTACAAACCAAGGTCTAAAACATTATAAGGCATATTTTATGTATACTTTGTTAAAACCATTATTTGCTAATGAGAAACATGTATTTATAAAATGTATGCTTAAAAAAGAAAAAAGACAAAGTGGAAATAAAGTTTTTAATTTCGTATTAAGGATATTCTTTTTCAAATATGGTAAAGGTGTAAGTTTCGACCAAAAAATTAGAGGCACTGAAAGTTATCAATTTTATAAGTCAATGTAATAGAACAATACTATGTTTAGAGAATTATTTTAACGTATTTCGTACTAAGGTGAAGTAAACCAATAAATACAATTATTTAATTGCAAAAATCAAATTTTGCAATAAACTCATCACATATGTACATATTGATTTAAAATGATTGGGATCTGCGAAAACAAAGTCTCAAATAGTCACAATGTTAATTGCAAGGAGATTAAATGTTAACGGAAACACTCTCCCTCCGTTTCCATTTTGAGGGGATGGTAACCATTTTTTGATGTTCGGTAAATCCAGACGATCGTAGTCGGTATGCCTGTCGGTAAGGGCTAGTAGAAATTCCAACAAAATTAACTACGATTAAAATCCATGGACAAAAATTAATGGAAATCTAATATGGTGACCGAAATGTCGATTCCTTAACCCAATGAATACGACGTAATGTTAACAAAGAACATTTATTAAGTGTATTGATATGAAAAATAATATGAATACAATTATTAAAAGCATTTAACACAAACATGCTTTGTTTTCGTCGTATTAATGTATAAATAATCATCAGTGCAGTTTACCTGTTTTTCACCTACGTTTGCAATCGTGAAGATGTGTCTGTTTCTTTTTTTCACAAAATTCCGAAAAAATAAACCCTCATTTAGAATTGTAGGGTGTATGTTTACAAATACAACCCATCATCATCCACAATCAGCTAAATGCGTCATTTAGTAAAGCGTCATTTTAAATGACAGTACTCATTAGAATAACATCTAGCGAACAACTTTTCACAATTGGAAGCTCTGAAATATTCTAAGTCGGCTATAGTCGAGACTTTATGCAGTGGAATTCGGTTTCTAAGAAACTTTCTCTTCCAATGCCCATCTTGTGTGTTCCGTTTGTGATATATAGTGGTTATTTATTTATTATATTTGTAATTCTGTTCAGAGAAACTTCAGAGTCTACACCACGTGGTATGAGGGTACATATTAGTAGTCTTTCGCATTAAAACAAACATGAACAAAGGTCAAGGACGTGCCTACTGTCATGTTTTAACTATTTACCTTTTTAATGCCTCACAAAAGTCTTTGGACTTAATTACCGTAACATGACCTGACTTTTTAAATAACTTAATATATTTATTTGATCATTGGACAATTTAAGTATATGTTTGTTGACTGTTTGTAAAGCAATACATTTATAGAGTTATAAACCGTATTATTGGACAAAATACGAATATATTTCCACAGTGCTACGGTGGATTAATATTGCATATGAATGATATAATGAATCCTAATAATTAATTAATAATATTAAATCAATTGTTCTACGTCAAGCCAAATATAAAATAGAAACAATTTGTAACGCCAACGTTAAACAATATCAAGAACGTCCTTGTATCAACTACAACATGAACAACTGGTACTGAACCCCGTTAGTTCTTTGAGGGCGACTTATCATACTCCATGCGATAAACGATGCAATACTAAGCAATGACAAACGACACTCGAAATTGAGCAGCTACGAATGACATTCGAGGATTCGAAATCACGCTTGGAACTTGTTGGCAGGAAATGTATCATAATAACTTGCACGGCATCGGCTGCAGATCAAGAAACATGTTAGATAAGAGCAGAATATTAAGAGATGATATACTGTCATCTTGAAACGTCATTAACACGATATGTTTTGTTATTATCATTTGTAAGCTATATACTGTCGAGGCATCCTTTGCTTTGCCACATCCTGAGCATCCTTATTGACGCACGATTCTAAATTGATCCATTTCGATGAAAAGGTTGTCAAGGATACCAGTGAATTATAATCCAATCATTTCACCCCAGATCGATTGAATAAGTTGGTGTGTGATACTTACACAATTGTAGGATAATATTGTTTTAATATTCGAGTCTGCAAGTAGCCAAAATTAAGGTGAAAAACGTATTGTTTATTATCGATGTCATCATTTAAATGATAAAATCGAGTGGCTATGTAATTTGTTATTGGATTAAATTGTTTTTCAGCAGATAAGTAGTCAAGTTGGCACAGATAGTTTTGCTTATTATGTGTAAAAACGACACATACATATTATTGAATTGGCTTTGGATCCGTTCCTGCAAATAACGCAAAATATCAGTTAAAGCTACCATGCGTAATAAGTAGAAATCATCGTCAAAAATATTGAATTGATATCCTCTGCAAAATAATGTGTGTTATGGATGGTTTCGAATCCGTTGACATATGGTGCAATTTTTTAAAAAAATATTTAAGTGAATGATTATGGTTCTTTGCAAGGCACTTTTCATCTTTGATATCAATACACTCATGCAGTGCCATATTAAAATAGTGTAGCGTATCTGAGATATAGCCCTAAAACTTTACCCTAAACAAAAACAACAAATGGCAATAACTCTATATACATAAAGTTTAGATGGTGTAATGGTTATTGAGCATGACACTTATCATCGTTGATATCAATACAATAATGGAGTTTCATATTTTAGTCTTGTATTGTATCTGAGACAACAAACTCTTATTCAAGAAAGTTAAGGGTTATGGCTCATGTGCATGGCACATCTCCTCATTGATATCTATACAAACATAAAGTTTCAGGTTTATATCTTACATAGTTTCTGTGATATAGCAATGGGAAGTTTTGTGACAGACGAACGGACTGACGGAATGACAGACGGATGGACGGATGGAAAATGCAAATGATATATATTCCTGCGCCTGTGGACAAGTATATACATGAGCAGATATTATGCGGTGTACAGATTTAACTAATATAACAAACTAATATGTCAGGTTTGTTATTGATACTTCAAAGAAACGCTGCCATTTAAGGCTTATCTAATTGGTTCCTTCATCACAGACTGTTTGTAAAATGCCTCCACGAAAAGAACACTATTATCATACATCAATTAATCAACATCATCATAAAAGACCAACATAGGAAATCGTACTTCATATGAGTAGTTTTTCGCATATGACATGTATTTGTAAGTGTGAACACTATGATTACAAACATGTAACTTAGGCAGTGCGTAGTCTAAAGGCAGGAAAATCTCCGGGAGTGAACAACGTCCCTTCCGAGCTGATTAAGCACGCAGGAGATGCAACGAATGCATAAATGCAGTAACTATGTCAAACTAAACGGGAAAGAGAAAGAGTGGCCCAATCTTGCAATATCATCGATTTTAAGAAAGCTTTCAACGGCGTGGGGCATAATGGCCTACAATTTGTTATGAGAGTAATCAACTTTGACGAAGGGCTGGTCATCCAAGAACTCTAAGGAAACACAGGCAGTGCAGTACTTCTCAATTGACAACAGGGGGGGGGGGGGGCTTCTTCAGGACATAATTGCTCCCCATCTCCTACACAGAGCACAAGACCAGCGAGTACCGGAACATGACTGCACAATTTGTTGGCCCAGAAGAGCCTCAACTTGCGATCGTCAAACGACGAAAACTTGTTTGGTTTAAACATTTCACCAGGCAAAACTGATCTATGTGGCACGCTAGAGAGAGATCGACGTCGTGACCGTCAGGGAAAAAACCGAATGGACAATGTGCAGTCTCATAAAATAAAAAGATTAGACATGTGTTGCTTTTGATGAATTATCGAATTTTCACGTTTGGTTCTAGAAAAGGTATATGTATACTCTGTTGTCATCGCGCTTTACAACAAGTAGTAGAAGTTGTAGTAGAAATACGCGCTGTAGTAGTAGTAGTAGTTGCATACCACATTATTTAATATTTATAAGGTAACCAGTTATTTTATAATGACTGGGAACAAACAGCTGGTTTAGCATACTGTTGATACGTTAATTTAATACGAGTATGAATTTAATATAAAATACAAGCGAAGTAGTTTTCGCTCGACTTATTTGCTATTGTGTTTACATCATTAACTGTACCAGTTATTATTTATATGTATATGCAGATAGTCAATTATTACTCGATATGTTATATACTGGTTAATATCGATAGTTAGATGTTCTATCTTTTTTAACTGTTTAGTAAGTTTCAAGATATTTCTTTAGATTTAAGATTTAAGTTCGTTTGTTGTTAAACAATATTATCTTGTTCAAATTTAGACGTTACAATTGATTATAGACTGAACAGAATCTGATAAATTGTGTTTGTCAGGCTTAGACAAACTTTAGTAGAAAATGTCAGTTTGACCCATCTTGTGTTTGTTTCCTTTTAAAGTATTTTATTTGCCCATTTATCACTTCATAAAAAAAATAATCAGCCACATTTAAATTACTCCATTTACCACCATTTTATGATAATAGAGACTGTATAAAATATGATAAAGACATTTACTCGGTTACGGTTGACAATCATGGCATTATTGGAGACAATTTACGACGAATGATTTAACACAAGATAAAGATTATGCGGTTGTGTAGGATAATTAATTATGACATGTACCCATGTATCCACTAATAAATCAATTCAGACTACGTCACTTAATATGAATAATTTGCCACCTGCCTCATCCGTATAACACTTTTACAGCGTGTTCTAAGTAAATCTTCACTTTCTTATTATGACGCTTCTATTCGATTGATTTTTATCCGTTTCTTGGAGCTTCCCACGCAGCCTCTTAAATACGCATCAATTCAATGACATAAATCTACATGTACGTATAAATTCCAACATTGCCTTTCCATAACCTGAGATCAGCAATGGAATCAAATGGTATATCCCCTGTGGAATAGCATACAGGATTATGTGTTGTTTCTGAAAACAACCACATAATCGATTGATGCTTTAAAACTTAATACAACTACAGTAATGGTGTTTGAGTACTTTAAATAAATATGTCATCATAATTTGGGTTCCATCCTTGTACTAATCATCACATCTTTATTATAATTATATTTTGATATTCCATTTCGCTTGTCTTGATGAATAATGCCAAAGTTTATGTTCAGCTAACGATATATAAATAACATCTACAAAATCAGCTTTTCACTGTCCAAAGTAATTAATGAACATTTTGTCAGATAGGGATAGATTGACTTCATATTTATATATTATATACAATTCACAAACTCTCCACGTTAATCTAACAGTAGCTAAAAGCAGTAGTTATAACATAATTGTAAATACAGCTTTGCTGTTTAAATTAGCCTCGCCTTGTTAATCCGGGGCTTTATATGAGAAAATAAAGTGTCGACAACAATAAGCCTGTGTATACGCCTTTTCTGTATTTCTTACAAAGTTAGTCTCTCCAAGCCATAAGGCCATTTTAGGAAAAAAGTGGTGTACCTGATAATCATAAGCAAACCGCCTTCGTAAACTACGCTCCTCTGAAGCATCTGCTTGAAAAGGGCCTGATATCTGAAGACATTTATTAATTGAGCAAAAGCCTGGCATGACGTTTCCGCCTTTGAGAGTTCACTATTCTCATTTATCCATTTATCACCATTGTCATAACAGGACAATCATAACACCATATACTTAATGTGAAAACCGTTTCGCTTAAGATGTGTATTGGATATTCGCAGGAGTAGGATAACATACAGTGTAAAGCCTCTATTATGGCATAGATACAACTAAAAAGCAATACACAACCAATTATATGGTGTTCACAACGTGTACCATTAAATGTTATAACACATGCATTGATTTTCAAGCGTGTATTTGCTATAAGTAATGTCGAGATACGAAATCCTCATGTTACCAGAAAATGTTTCTGATTTAGCCATACCGACACTCGCACACATTTACAATTGAAACGCAAAGATACAGGACACAATATAAACAGGTGACATCTTGAGGGAGATGATCGACGTCATATAGACAAAAAGTATAAACGGATGTATGTCGTTAGTAAGTTTAACATTAATTTAACATAAATGTCCAGGTTTGACTTTAATAACATTTTTCACTCATTACCAGTGGAAAAATCTTACATAATTTTCTAAATGGTAAACATAATTTTTATTTAAAAGATTGTTGTACAATTATAATGCGATTGTATAAAGCTTATAATACCCAGAGCTTTGGTACACATACAGAGAACAACCATTACATTAAAAATGCGGATAGAAAAAGTATTCTTTCTTCGTATACTATTGTTAGTATACTTCTGTGGCGCAGTAAAGTTGTGTGGCTCGATGGACTTGATTTGTCTTAAGCGGTGATTGTTGTTGAATGGGATGACGATGATGGCGATGATGACGAAGAGCTAAGTTCTAGTTGAGATGCATTTGCAAATCTGATAATGAACGATGTTGTACTTATTATGTTTGACTATGAATTCATCATATCGTTTTTGTCCCCTATCGGGACTTGGTTTGCACTCCGTCTACCAGTCTGTCTGTCTGTCCGTCACACTTTTCTGGATCCTGCGATAACTTTGAAAGTTCTTCAAATGTTTTCATGAAACTTGAAACATGGATGGAATGCAAAGGGACATTATGCACATCATTTCATTTTGTTCCTGCGTCACGAATTCGTGTTGCTATGGCAACAAATATATATAAAAAATATTTACTGACAATGGTGGAGTTTCACCGGCAGGGGAGAATATTGCTTGACAATCTCTTGTTTATCGGGTCACTTATTTTTGTTTTAGAATCTTTTTCAGTATGTCCGTCTTCTCGTGAATCTTGATAACAATGTTCTTTCTTTCAGATCGTCATTGATCTTGGTAAACATGCTGGACGTATTTTCAATTACTTTGAAGCATAAATAATGAAAATGGTTCATATTTGTTTAAAAAGGGATTTGAACGTTACGGATCAAAAATGCATATCTTGTTACTAAACATCAAGAAAATAAACATGTTTGTAAGAATATAAAAAACGTGTGTAAATCGAGTTCAAATGTATTGCTAGGTGGTTTTGCAAAAATGAAATTCGTTTAATTTTTTTTCCGAAGAACACATTTTAAGCAACTATTTTCAGATTTTTGCGAGCAAATCGAAATGAAGTTGTCAGAAAGAAAATAAGTATTGTCATTACATGTTATCGGTATTTTTAAGTGCATTATGTTTTGATGAAATAAATTGTCATGTTACTCTTGAAATTTATTCAATCGTCTTTAGTTAGAAATAACAGAGCTTGTTGCAAAAACTTAAATGTTCAAATGTCCTTTAGTAATATGAATTCGAGTCGGATGAAATTTTTATTTTTGATTTTACACCGTAAATGATTGTTCACTCACGTGATCAAACGACTTTACATGTAAGTTTACATTCTTAACCGTAATATTCACAATAACAATATTCTGCCGTAAGACATGATCAATAAGTAAGCACGTTCGATATGTTGTCATAACATACAATTTTTTATACATGTATATTTATACGACACCATGACTAATATTTTATACATGCATACCTTATATCTGTTAGGAAACAATACTTACAGCTACTATTTGTAGACAAGTGATTCAATTTTTTAAAGACGCATTAATAACGACTCAACACATTAATTTATTAACATCCAGCACAGCCATCATTAAATATTCTCAAACAAATCCAGATAATTGGTATTTATAAACGTTTTCACCTAGCATATACATCAACTTAATAACCACGGTTAATTACATTTAGATCGGACATATTAAAAAAATTTGTATAGAAGCAAATAAAGTATACTACAATACTCACATGTGAACAGTGAATCGCACATCAAGATTTATATACACGACAAGCCTGATGACTACGTAACTAACATGTTCCACGGAAATGTTTTCTGAATTATTTCTCCAAAATAGAATACTGATTTTGTATCACTAGCCAGCAGCAGCAGTGTATATTTGCATTACTGAATAGGATTAAAAATACATACATACACACACACACACACACATATATATATATATAGTATATAAATACTAGTCCACGGCATTAAGGATAGATTCTATGCAAGTGTGTAAGGCCGACAATGAATAACACGCTTAAAAAATACATCTTATTACATCAGTTGAGTTTAAGACATGTTTAGGGCGCGGGGCACTCTATCTTGGTTGAGAGGAAATTGTTTGTGAGTATAGACTGGGAATTTATAAATCATTACGAATTTGGCGGTAGGTTTAAAATGCATGTATTAGTTTTCACGACTCCTATAATACATGCGACAGCTACTGATAATCTTGCATAAGTTATCGCGAAACATCTGATTCATGAACGCGTAGATGACTGGGTTTGCCACGTTGTACACAAAGTACATATAGAAAACAATAGTGTCGAATGCCAACCATTCGTGGGCCATCAACCAGCCTGGTAGAAAAGCGATAATAAACACAATCGTCACAATAAACAACATGATCGCAGTTTTAATGTTCGCCAGTCTATAATGGTCTTTCTTCTCTTTTTGTCTCTCCACATCGTCAGACCTTCTAACAACCGTAGTACAAATTGGTTTCGTTTCCAGCATTTCGGTACTGCCATTTTCATGGTTATTTGATATTGTCAGTTTTGTGCTGACTGTCTGTCCTTCCATTTCTACGTGTAAATTGTTCACCGTGTCCTTCTTTGTTTTGCGCAATGGTGTATGTGATAGAGGCATCGTACTTTCGTCTGTTTGACACTGCATGTTTACCTGCTTAACCCTGCTCTCTTTCTTTTGGGCTCTTCGCTTGGCCCTCTGTCGGGTAACCGAACTATATATTAAGCAGTAGAGTATCAGCACAATTATCAAAGAACACAGATAAAACGAAGAATATATTTTTTGGTAAACTTCTGTAAAGCTGCCCGAAACAATAACCGCATTTGGGTAGCATGTTCCATTATATACAACTTCTGCCACTGTCTGATAATTGACAACATTATACGGGGCGCCTACGATACTTTTACCTCCAAGAACGTGGTCGCGTGTGTAGTTTTCATTGGATCCAAAATCAATGTTGCTTGAGATGGACTCGTTATATGGTAGATCTCGTGTTTCATTCCTATTCACGACTTGGTAGACGCCATGTCCGAGGGCGGTTATTATTCCCAGAATGACGGCAAAGCACGCAACAACACCTACTATAACTTTCGCCCGCAAGACCGTCATCACGTGCGAAAATGGATGGCAGATGCAAATGTACCTGTCAACAGCTATTGCAACCATTATGAACGCCGACAATGGCACTGTGCACGTGATCAGAAACTGGTACAACTTGCACACGCCGTCATACATGAGCTCATATTGTACATGGATTGCTATGACTGTGAGGGGAATTATGGCGAGACACGTAACAAAGTCTGTACCCGCAAGAGCCAAAATAAATACAGTTGACGTCAGTTTGCCGGTGGTGCGTGTGAATACATAAAGAACAAGTCCGTTGCCGAGCGTACCTACGACACTAAACAGACAAAGGATTGTGGTGATGATGGTTCCTGTGTAGTCGCCCCCGGCTGTACGGTCAGCTGCAAGCGACGGAATTAACGTCGCTACGTCAAGATGCGGCTCTGTGACATTACAGACCTTCCAAAGGCACTCAACCTGTTGGAGGTATGTCCTGTTACGGGGACTGTCCATCGTCAATTACTGCTCCCACATGGTTGGTTATCTGAAACATGTCCATTTCCAGAGGATGTAATGTTTCACATATATATGCATGTGTAATTTCGAAAAAGGCCATTGCTGTTCTCAACTATATAGAACACAATGTTTTGTAAATATACAATCAACAACAAAAAGGACCTTATTAAATATTATTTCTTTCATAATATACAAACGAAAAGTATCAGTTATTATATTAAATTATTGTTCCGTTGATGTCCAGGTACTATTTATTCTACATTTTCATTATTCATTGTTTTATTTATTTACATTTCATGTGATTAGGAATAAAGATCGTATATACTAGCTTAAACTAATAAAGAGGCCTTCACACTTTTTAAACAGCAACAACATGTCTAAACTTATCCCATTAACACATTTCATTTCATGTATACTACATCAACAAACACAAAACAAAACAAACGATATTTTGATTACTTTTCCAAGACAACAGTAGCAATTATATTTTTCTCGAGACAGTTAAATATTAGAAATATTCTGCAGTTTAATTCATGTCTTTGTTATTGCTATGTTTTTAACGTGATACTATGCCATATATTTTTCTTAAAACAAATAATGTGTCTATATTGGTGTTGTTTTGCTCTTTTCGTTTTTTATTTTGAATTAATATTTTGCTCTCTCCAAACGAAATAAGATTGATTCACTGTATCTAATTATTTTAATACAGAAGGGTGCCCTATAGATGGAAGATTAAAGCATTCCAACCATGTTATGGATATCTAAGGGAAGGTTTCCGATCGCGAGGCATCAACTGGTAAACAGAGTTCACGACCAATTAACTATCGTCGTCATTCAATTAAATATTTTCGTCATTCAAAAGCATCAATAAAAAAAAACATTCACGAAATCGCCGTCAAACTGAAATTGTGTGCGGGTAGAAGTGTTATAAGATGATCATGATAATATGGATGCAACCCATATACCGTGCTCCAAATATTAATCCGTACTCCAAATATTAAACCGAACTCCAAATATTAAACCGTACTCCAAATATTAAACCGTACTCCAAATATTTAACCGTACTCCAAAAAGTCGCGAGCTGCTTAGACTGATATCAGTTATATTCAAATGAACATATAATATTATCCAACAAAAGCATTTGGTGCCACATTTTGTCCAGTTGAACTAGTATACACAAAGAACAATGTATGTTATATTTAAAAAAGCACTTACTGTCGATTGATCCAAACATCATATAGGAAAAATGTTCATCAAATTAGTGGTTAATAGAGGACCAGTAATATTATTGGTACCTTTGTGTATGAAACTTAACCATTCCTAACGAATGAGATCGTTATTTAATGCGAAATGAAGCACTTTCAAAGATTTAAATTGAGAATGATGTGAAGTTTGCATTTGTGTGTACGCCAAATAAATATAACAAGAGTCCGCTCTTCTGCTCGTTACTCTATGCACAACTGCGGTTAAGCATAATTGGAAGCAGTCTTATCCATATGAAGCTCTCAGAACTTGGGCTATCTGGAGCTTATTTTGTAATCACGGTACTTGTATCCTACTGCTTATTATCCTCTACTTGGAACTGTCAGCGAAGTCTCGGGTGAACGCCTAAATTTCATGACATAAAGCGACTTGAAGAATATATTCCCCTCATGAGGCTACTTATACACTATTATTAGTCCAAATAAATTAGATGTAATACGCTTTCAAGCTGTTCAATAAGCTTCTAATGGCGACGTTAAACGTTTTACGGATTTAATATTAACAATGAAGGTAATAGTTCTCTCTGCATTAATTGGAATTGCAACTTCAAGTCTAGAGTATTTATTGCAGGTTCGTTTGCTGCTATAGATTCGTTTTCATGACTTTGAATGTAACCGTGTTCTAAAATCTAGAATATTCAACGGAATGACATTTAACCAAACGAAAATTTCAACAAAATGGAACGTTCTGTCGTGTATCAATTCACTCAAATGTTTTGATATTGAATTTCATATTAAAATATGTTGAAATTTAAGATATCACACAAGAATAAGTGTTGCTTCGGTGAATCTTTTATGCCAAGTTATTGAATGATTTTCTGACAACACATAATATACAGCTGATATACTAAAAATTCTAAATAAATACAAATTTTTGATAATTGCTTACTAAAAAATACTTAACTATCACTAGTTAATATCGCCCTTTTTAGACTGTATATCTTTTAAGGTAGGAATCCTTAATCGTATAGTTGCCCCACTTCAGTGATTATTGCACAATTCTTGAGAGATTGGTCAATGGCTATCAAAAATCTGCCAGATAGAGATGTCTCGAAAAAAATACGCGGAAGTGGCAATAAATCATCCGTCATCCAGAGGAAAATTTTCATTATTTCCGAATATTACTAAAAAGTTAAATTGTGCAACGTATTTTAAAGGGAAAATATAGTTCCGTGGGCAAGAACTATAAATAGTTTCATTTTTTTTTCACGGTCCAAATACTTCGCAATTTTACATTTCCAAGTTGATCATTTTACTCGAATTTTAATTTTACCCTCCAGTATCAAGTAGAACATACTCAACAATTATAGATAGCTAGTTATATCATAATATACCCGAACCATAATTCCAAAACGTCTAAATAAACATGAGATACTTATACATTTTCCACAAGCGTTCCTCTTTGCAACATTTCTTATCTTGTATAGCGCACAAACGCGTCAATTATTATGTTCATATTTATATATCCGAATGACGCATGCATCCCAACTAACATAAGCCAAATCTATTAGTTATCTGCTCAAACATGGCATTGAACACATTTAAAGGTTTAGCAAGCCTTCTATACACACAGCAATGCCTCGTGTTATAATATAATCTAATGTAGTCATGAACACATCTGTATTAAAGGCTCAAGTAGTCGCATGCATCAGTGCTAATACAAAGCAAGTGGAATAATGCAGTGCAAACAGTTTCCATTTATATAAGTTTATATAACGAAGGAATGGAAAGGAAAGCGTGCATGAAAATTAAATAAAGGACGCAATTATCAAACGTATGTGCAGATTGGGTCTGAGGGGTGCATTAACTATTTAGGACGTTGTAAACAACGTCCAGGTGAGTGTTCCTTAAATGTAAGATTACAACGAAATTGTACCATTGTGTTTGGGTCAGACAGACAGACAGACAGACAGACAGACAGACAGACAGACAGACAGACAGACAAACAGACAGACAGACAGACAGACAGACAGACAGACAGACAGACAGACAGACAGACAGACAGACAGACAGACAGACAGACAGACAGACAGACAGACAGACAGACAGACAGACAGACAGACAGACAGACAGACAGACAGACAGACAGACAGACAGACAGACAGACAGACAGACAGACAGACAGACAGACAGACAGACAGACAGACAGACAGACAGACAGACAGACAGACAGACAGACAGACAGATAGATAGATAGATACAAGGTAGGTATCTCTTGACACAGGAAAATCACCTACATCAACATTTTACGCCATAAAGTGCCTAAATGGCGGTCGATTTTCGTAAACTATATACCTTTTTGTTGGGAAAGGTTGCCTCGTGACGAAAAATAACCACGAACGGCTACTTGGCAATATAAACTACAAGAAAACACATCTCGAACTCGTTGTAATTCTAGGTCGGCTCTCGTCTGACCGAACGTTCAGTGCCGCATTTTACAAGAGTAAAACTATCGAAATACCCCAGCTACCGAACATAATCCACATTAGTACAATAAACAAATACGAGTTTATTAACTTACAATACAGATTTATCCTTTTGTTTGCGTTATTATGTCGAAATCGTTGTAAATCGGGAATTATTAAACGGCAATTTCGAGTCCAGCCCCATGTCAATCAGACGCTCAAGATAAATACGGTTCTCGGTTTCAGGTATTCGGTAACTCTAGGCGCGGAACCAATAGTTGGATAAATAGCATAAGGTGAAGGACGGATCATCGTACACGATTGAAATAAACATTCAAACATAACGATTACATTATTGTTTGGTGTGGACAAAAATACAAATTTCCAAACAAAATGGTACATAGTACAAAAATCGACCGCCATTTAGGCATTTAATGGCTTAAAAATGTTGATGTAGGTATACATTTATCATATCAGAAAAAAGGTTTGATCAATATGATGAAAAATGTTTTTATGCAATATTGATAGTGTTAAAATGACTTGGTTACGCGCCCAACACTTGTGCACCAGAAGATTCATTGTTTACATTTTACAATGGTTCCCGGCTCGTAAGCGAGGCATTGGTTCCTGGCTAAGACGAAAAATAATTTTGACGCGTCCACCGCGTATATGAAGGGAAAGACCGCCAATATTATTAACCGCGTATAGATTGTTGTTAAACCGACTTTACAACTGTGCAGATGTAAACTTGTAACATTGCAATGTGTAAAGATACGCGTTGACCAATCTAGACATGTTTACATGCTTACAGTGGAAATTGGCAGTTCGTTAAAGTTACTGTTTCACATTTGTAGGTTTTATGCATTGTGCATGCGATTTTAAAATACAAGTAAATGTATATTTTACATTTTGAACATTTTAAGTTTTTATTCATTGAACAGTTTTAATTGGACAATGAACAAGATGAACATTTGAGATGTCTCCACCTTAAACATTAACATAGTTGAAAATTGAAACATAAAATATCGAACATTGCTTATTTGAACGGATATTATTTGACTTGTATGTATAATCTATAATTGCACGATGGAACATATAAGCTTAATACTCAACACGTGCAACCTTCTGGTGATGAATAATATTGGCGGTCTTTCCCTTCCATAAATGCGCAAGTGCGCAGATTATTTGCAAAAAGCTAATCTCATATATTAAAATAAAATGTTTTACAAAATGTATGATAATTACATATATATATATATATATATATATATATATGCTTTGGAGTAACAGCACAATCTTTATAACATTCTGTCCAGAAAAAGAATATTTCGAGCCTACGCATTTCTTCGCATCTCAGCGGATTACATGGACATTTGTATGACATGAGTGTCAGATTCGTTTAGTCCTCTGATGTTCTACGTGGTGATGCACAAGAGAATGCCTTTGATATGTTGAATCTTCTCAGGTGTAATAGTAGTTGTCACTCTATCAATTGTCCTTATAGCATCCAATTAGTTCTTCTTGAAAGCTATGAGCTTTTATGAGTACAAACGTACAACATACAGTTCTTCCTCATAAAACGAAATGTAAAAAATAAGTCTCAAGTTTGTTTATAAAATCGATTTCAATCAACCTTAAAAATCATAACAAACTCAATACCTTTTACCATCGATATCAATTTGCGTGTTGTTTGTGGATAAATGCTCAAAACAAACAAGTTGAAAAAAAACCCGTTATCAAACCGAAAGACGATGTTTTAAATTAACGATTAAATCTTTATTTCGGAGGTTACGGAGAAAGTCGGTGTAAAACGATTGGTTGATTAGACACGATATATATCTTTCCGAGGTTTCCGGAGTTAGTCGATGAACAAACTTGCATATTTTTTAAATCCGGATTACTCGGCGCTTTCCATTGCAAACAGTTAACACATTTACATGAACCGTTGACGTGTTTGAAATTTGGATTAATATCATTATTCTGCCAGCACACCATATCAAGTAAGTTGTTTTAATTTGAGCATAGAATATAGTTTATGTTGCTCGTTTTACTTATTTATGTGCCGCCTGTATTCCGGGCGGCAGACTTGACATGAAATATGCCGTAACTAACAGCGACCCTGAGGATAGCTGGGAGTTTGATTATTGCAACTAGGCATCCAATATCTTAAAAAAAGAAAATTATCGTATAAAAATGAAAACAAATTATTACAGTTTCGTCATATGAATTGATATATTTTGGTATGATTATCTTACTATGCAAGTGTCCTTATGTACATAGAAATATCAAGATTAGCTGCACAGTGACAATTATTACAGTATATCCAGTAGCATTACATGAAGGTATTGTTTTCCATACAATATAATCCAGCATGTAAAATGTAATTAATTCTTCAAAAACATCAGATTCTTATTTATGTATTTTTACAGCCGTATTGCTATCGTGGTCAAACTTTGCCACATAATTTTATTTTTCAATAAATTAATACACTTTACCCCACCCACCATAAAAAAATGTTTAATATGTATTATAAAAACTTGTTCATACGGCTGAAAACACATCCAAATTAATATAATGCATATTAAGAACTGTTATCAAACGCATCAACCATTATCTTCAATAATTTTAACAGATAATTAATAGTCTTACCTAAAACGATGGATTGACAATTTGTTTTCACAAAGGCAGTACGGGAATTATCATCAGGTTTTTTGGCATTCTGGTCTATTGGAAAGTCGAGAATTGTTTCGGCTTATGCTTTTGTTGTTTTTTCGCTGAGCACGTCACTTTATTGCACAGTCCGCGTATATATTAAGTCCGGGAATCTACTCGCCGCTGATGCGAGTGATGTACGAGACGGTAATAAAACGTGCATTTCAGAACTTAAATGCAGAAATGTATCAGCAAATAGTGAATATGCTGCATTCTTCGACGGTATTTACTAAGAAACATCCCAACTATAGGTGTTTGGGTAATCTGTGAACAAGTCCCTAGGGCAGCTTAATACTCACGTTCAGTTATTATACTGATTTACATGAACGTAATTTTAAATAATAAGCATTTTTTATCTTACCTCGATTCAGAATGTCAGTAGCCGCAGCTGCAAATTAATAAATACACATTCTTGGAATATTATAAAAATATTTATCCATCGACAAATAATGTATTAGCAAAATATACAAAAGGCTTCAGTTAAATGTTTGTTTGACTGTTTAGTGCATTATGAAATACATGTATTCAAACATCTATTCAAACTATTAAATATGCAAAGTATTACTAATTCATCCACCTATTTTACAAAATGAAAAGCATGCACTGAGCTACATATGGGTTTTTGCTTCAACTAGTTAAATTATATTTCAAGGGTTGTTAAAGAAAAAACAAACATTTTCACAAGTAAGCCATTATAAACGATTATATCTATATTATGTCCTTTATTTTGTTGAAACAAATGTCAAACTTTCTCCGTCCTTTTAGTCAAATTATATTGTTATTGATTAATGTAAGTATCTTTAGGTACGTATGCTGAATATAAACTTACTACATAAAATTACATGTCTTAATAAAATTAATTGGCACTGGTTTAGGCCTATAGATGCTATTGATTAAAAAACATGTTTTGTTATATTTTTTTTCTAGATTGAACAATATTAAATTGTATATATTCTCTATTATCGAATGTTCGTTCATAAATTCAATTATATATATCAATGAGAAAATCAGTAACTAGAATATGTTCTTATCTATTAATTATTATTAAAAAAACACTCAATTATTACAAATTCGATTAAATGGAAAGACAAATGTTAACGAATATACATCTTTTGTTTTAATGATACCAACATCTTATTGATTTTCCGGATACTAATACACCATAATCAATCGTTTCTCTATAGTGTAAATAATAAAATCGTCTTGATAATGTTTCAATTTGTATTTTGCATCGTTTTTCCAATAGCACATTACATTCGTTTAATTGTGTTATAGACAGTCAATCGGCAATAGTCAATAAGAAATCGGCAACAAACGGGTATTTTTTTTAGTGAGTGGAGAAATAAAATATGTGCATAAATAGTGTAGCGGTAGTGTATTTTATTGTGAATAGCATGTTAGATGATGTCACATTCATGTTAGAGACTTACATAACGGTCATGATTCAATATAAACTTATTTTGTATCAAACAAAACGTATTCGCTTACACAATTTTCAGCATATTACCACGACCAATCTTGACGAGGACATGGACACATTTTGATATTATTTTAATAGCCTAAAATGGTTTCTTAAGATACGTAAAGGGGTTATTTCCTTGATGGAATCGGAACGTGTATCGTTATTTTAATGATGTATTTTTTTTTGGGGGGGAGGGGAGGTGGGGGGTGGGGATAATTATACTAAATGGGAACATTGGGACATATGGTTGATAATTGTATACTTATAATTATAAAAAGTGCGTAATAGTTCAAATTGAAAAATATATCAAAGTGATATTACAATCCTATCCCCTTAAATATTAATTGTATCTGAGAACAAGGACATATTAAATAATTTCTATATTAACCTCTCCAAAACGGTTTTATATTTTAACCGATTGCTACGATATACTTGCATACAATATTATTATATACGGTTGAGTTAGTGTTAGATAAATCTTCAATATTTAGCATATATCAATCAGTAAACATTGTATTTAAGTCCCATTGGTACGGCGCTGGGCTAAGTGTATGAGTTTCGGCTCGCGTTTA
Source organism: Dreissena polymorpha (assembly GCF_020536995.1). Classification (NCBI taxonomy): domain Eukaryota; kingdom Metazoa; phylum Mollusca; class Bivalvia; order Myida; family Dreissenidae; genus Dreissena; species Dreissena polymorpha. Next base: position 109,476,213 of record NC_068359.1, read on the forward strand.
AACTCGTTTTAATCATACCGTGCTTTGCATTGACATTTACAAAACATTGACCCGATCTTCATCCTTACCAATGTTAAGTGTTTCGTTATCCTGTATATTTAGACAATCGGTTAATTTCTTTTAATTAAAGATCAGCGAATATCAACAACAACTCATCTTTTTATTTACGTTAAGAGTTTCAAGAGTTAAAAAAAAAATATTTCTACATTGAACGGGTTTTTCTTATTAACAGATACTTGTGAAAATGCTTAGAGGAACACATAGTTTTTTCACCAACACCAAAACTAGTTTCATTTGACATACATACGCCGTAAATTTCTAAGTAGTAACAAATCTATACCATCTGGGGCTTTTAAAAGTAAAAACAAAAATAATTCCATATACCAAACGGTTCGCATTGTACGGCCTCAAGTTCACCGTTCGGTAAGCATCTCACACCTCCGTCAGTTAAAGTCCGATTCGGGCGATATCCTGGGTCACAAACAACTCGAGCAGTGTATCCGTAGTGAGTGAATCTATTAGCTATATACCCGTTAGCTATCAGAGACGTCGTTCTGCAACCTGAACAATCGAGATTTGTAAAGAGTAGATGAGGCTTGATTAAATTTACTCAATTATGTATATATCTTTAAAATAAATGTTCTTCCTAAGCGCTGTATTCATACTTTTATATAATTTATTAAAACATGGATTGAATTGCTTGGGGAATCTTAATCGAGTCGAGGTCCAAATACTAGCTTGTAACTGGGTATTTTCAAATAATACCAAATATAAATTCAGTGCTGCATACCCATTTTGAAATCGGACAGTCAACATACATGCAATATTAAACTAAATACCCTACTCTATATTGGAGATTTAACATAAAAACGAATTCCGTACTCATTAGGAATGAATATTGAGCTGGGCATTGTTCATTCAAGTTATATACTACAATCATGTCAGATCTTATCCCATCCTCACCGCGACATTGACGGTATAATACCCCATAAAATAGACTAGCCTTTACCCCACCTTGTTGAATAAACCTGTCGCGTGCACGGACTACTTTTCAAATGACTCGCGCTCCCGGCGTTCTAAGCCTCGCAACATAAATTTCTCTCTATTCAACGCCAACCTAGTATTCTCTATTAATCCTACAGCTAAATGATTTTATATAACAAATAACGACCGTTGGATAAAGATAAGATTTATCCCACACCTTAGCTTTATCATACGGCTAGTACATGTACATAGGGACTACTTTTTTGGCCTTAAGCCTCTGGTAAAAGGTCGAACGCGGTGAAGATTTAGTTAAAATGTATCAATATATTTCATTTGTTCTTAAATTTGAAATTTAATATGAATTGAATGTTTAATTTTCAAATCAATATACCGTATATAAATACAAGCCGTATTCTATCAATCCAAATGCATCGTTTCTTTTAAATTCCTTTAGTTATTAAGAAAAAGCCTGAACCAAACGGGGGGCTGAACTTCGGTCGCCTGCGTGGTAAATAGACACTCTGACCGCAATGCAAAGAAGCTGACACAATTGCTCATATGTTAGAAAAGAGCTTATTTTATCACACAGCTAGACCTTATTTTACTACATAGCTGACAAAATTACTTGATTACGTCAATGACGCTAATGTCTGCAGTTGTTTTAATTTTAACGAGTGTGTGTGTTTTCGATGGATTATTAAAATACAACGTGAAAAACAGTGTTGGAATATAGTACACGAATGAAACCGGTGAGAAAGCATTTTCGATTTCTTTAAAATATTGAATGTACTCGAATAACGCGATGTTTTGTTTTACAATTGACGGATTAAGAACAGAGTCTTTATCTTTTCGAAGGAAATCGATGTTGACTGAAAAGGGCATTTTCTTTGATGAATAAGTCGTTCTTTTGTCAGTAGATCAAAGAATGTCTATCCACAAAGAATTGCCTGATTACACCAAAGGCTTTAAAATGGAAAAGATTGATAGCGAGGTAGAAATGTACATTTTTACAATGTGTTCAGAATTTTGATGGAATTTTCTCGTCATGGAGGCAAACAACCTGATGAAAACAAACATGGTTGCTACACAATTTGTGTGAGTAGAACAAGAATCAGTAGATGTTTCACATTGTTATGCCACTTAGTAAAGGTGTGCAAAAAGAAGAGTTGTTTATATACTAAAATTAACAATATTGGCGGGATAAATGCTGAATAGTACTTGACGAGTGAATTCTAAATGGCAGCATTTGCTTGTATTTTGCAGTGGTGAAAATAGAAATTTGGTTTGAACAAATCGTATGTGCTCTGCTTGAGTGTGTAACATTTGGAATACTGCTTAAATTTGAATCGAGGCATATAGCAATATTTTGTCTTGTTACTCTGCCCTGCAATTGCGTGGAATTTGTTGGGACTATTTCGATTGGCGTTAACGGAAACGATCACACACAATTTTAATATTACTACGCAAGGTTAAATTCAGTTAACTTAATCTCTTTTTGCTATTGTTTTTAGCAATTTAAGACTGTTTTATTGCATCGGGAACACATTAATTAACTATTGTAGGATAAATAGAATACTATGTTAGTGTTATTGTGAACTTGAATTTATCCGACTCTTCTCAGAAAGGCGTACACGGCTCGGCAAGCCTCGCTATGTAAACCTTTCTTTAACTCGTCCTATAAATTCAAGTACACAATCACACTAACATAATATTATGTATTGAACTAGTTTGTCCATTTAGTATACCTATTTTGTTTGTCTATATTTGTTCTTCTCATGAACTTCAATCCATGTTGAAGATAGTTATTATCTAAATATGTTACATTTTCAGTATCTCAAAGTTAAATAAATGCCAAAAACTAAAAGAAAAGAATGACATTCCCAACATAATGTTTAGTAATTGCAAGTACACCAAAACCAAATAATAAACGCTATTTAAGGGTATTAAAATGATGTGCTTGTTCATGTGATTTCAATTTATTGCTGGTTTTTGGCCAGCAAACAATTATTTTTTAATTCTGTAGGTATATATGAAATCACGAGGGCATAAGACCAATTGGTAATGCACCAGTTTGTTAAAATAACCTGCCGAGTATTGATGCCTAGCTAATTAATCGATATACTAGTATGTTGAATTAAGTATCGAGCTGGTACGTAGACACTCGCCAAATATTTGATAACATGCGTTTTGTTGTTTCGAAATGTGCCCCAGCACTCCAACCTAATTAACTATTCGACTTGTGAAAGTTTGAAGGAATTTCATCATTATAGGTGCAATTTCCAGATAATTGTTTTTGTTGCTGAAATATATTTTAATTTCGATGTGATATTGTTCGTTGGGGGGGGGGGGGGGCGGAGAAAATCCCACATGTCCGGTATGGTGATTACCAACCAAACTCACATGCTTCCGGGCTTCCGGGAACATGGATTAAACCCGTTTCGCCAAGATTAGAGGCGCATGTGCCAACCACTGTACTAACCGGACAGCCGCTCCGACCGGTATGCGTGTGTCGGTATTTGAGGCTAAGTCACTTTAATAATCAAGCAATCTTTATACATTCAAAAAGTGTCACGGAGTTTGCAGTTCGAGAAAAGGAAAGAACATTAATAAGAAAGAGTAAACATTCGTAAACAGCCGGAGGTAATTGTTACGAATTTATAGCAATCAATACAAATGATATCAGTAAATGCTGTTTCTCGTGAAATCTCAGCGCCGCAATGTACTACAGACCAGATGTAAAATGGACTAGATTGCAAAACACATCACTATGCACTTCTTACGTGTCAAAATGAACATATCACTAAACGTTGCATGACTAAACAAGAAATCTGACTGTCACATTTCTTAATATGCGCTTTATATAAAGAACATTCTACATCGCAAATAATCCCTCAAACAATATATTTCAATTTCAAACTATGGCTCACTTGCTTGATTTTGTTTTTTAATAGATTTAGGGTCGATTTGGATTATGAATCCCTGTTTAATTTAATTTTTTAAAGTGTGATTTATTTTATAATAACTGAGTAAGAAACCATTATGTCTACGTTTCTGGCATTTAATTAGGTAAAGTCGACCAAACTATGCGGAATTATACAGGTCTATAATTATAATATATTTTCATTTAAGATTTCAGTTGTTATTAAAAATCGCATGCTGTTGAAACGAATAAATACCAACTTTAAAAATTACTTTTTACCAAAACTAAACGGAAACAAGTGTTTCCTTTCGACAAAAATAGCCCAAGTCTCTAATGCTCTCCTTCGCGGACATGTAACTGGCATGATCGGTAACTTATGAGTTGTTGTGTTATTGCTTTGGTAAACGCGCCGGGAACCACTATAAGGTAGATTTGTTAACATGACGTGTGTAACCATTTGTCAATCTATATCTTTAAAAAAAACATTTTACCGCCTCCAAATCCAATAAAAAATAGGGTCACGGCAAATTCAGAAGGTCGGTGGAGAAGAGAAACCAAACATATTTTTATTTATGGTATATGTTCAATGTGTAAGCATTCATACAGTTAATAAAATCTGTATGTTCACCAAGGTTTTCAATCCTATATTGTTTGGGAAATAAAGGCTTAAATCATTACTTAATACCTAAAGTATACATAAAACTTATGTCAATGACAAATAGCATGAATGCCTAAAGCAACCTTGAAGGATTACGAAATTATATAAATAATATAATCATGTACCGTAATAAAATATATTTGTTGCAGGGATATGTAAAAATTTAGTATAAAGATTTGATAATGCAGACTATCGAACATTTTATATCACAATGCAACGTTTACGAACTTTTTTATATACACCGCAGTTGTGTAAACAGGAAATGCAATAAAAGCTCAATCGGTATAATAAGAACTGCTGATCTTCGCATGGGCGATGCTTAAGATATACGTGTGTTTCTCATGGTTCCAGAGTTGGTTTTCTTAGGCGGTGGCATGTTGAATATTTGTTTAAATTCCTGACGCTCGACGCGATCTGCAAATCCAGTGTTCCGAAAGTTTTCCTCCAAAAGCAACGCCTTCTCAAAAGCTCGACATTCCGCTAGCTCAGATCCTCGTTTTTAAATTTGTTTGAACCATTAAATTTATTTTCTTAATAAATGGATTCGACTTTCGTTTGACGACGCACAAATTTAACGATGCTGTTTCTGTTTTCGTTATTTTTAAAATTTCCAAACAATAAGCATTATCAATATCAGAAGGTTTGAAACTCATGTGTAGGTTTTTCGATTTTGTTAGTAAGAAACATTTATGTCAATTGGTTCGCAATGGATATATTTATTTGTTCTACGCTCAACGCATGATGTGTAGTAGCATAATATATCAAACCATCAAGTCCAAGTGTGCACTTCGGGCATAACATATTTCAAATTATACATCGTAAACAATAAAAAATGTTTTCAAGACAGGAAATATTTATTAATTTGATGACTGTTACCATATGTTTGTGTCTGTTTAATCCTTTAAACACCTGAATTTGGTATAGAATATTATACATGTACGGTTCAAGAGGAAGCTAGACTTCTTTCAAAATGACTACAAATCCAACAAATTCAGATGTTTTTCGCTACAACGAGTGAACTTTCGGATCCGTTTATGTTCAACATTGTTCCATCAAAATTCCAAATAAGCACATTTTACTTACACTATGCATAAAAGTGAAATGGTGTATACTTTTTGTCCAATATTTCTCATTTATAATTCAAATATAATACTTTAATACCGGGGAAAGATTCAGTCTCTATTTAATCAACGGTTACATCTTACTAAGATATAACGTTATTGTGATTGAGGGATACTTGATATGTTTTAGTAAAGTGAACTTATGTACATTGGAGTATTAATCCAGGTGGTGTACTTTCCTTTAATTGTTGTTTATTCACAGTCGTATAATACTTATTTGGAAAGTCTTTAAAGAATAAAAAAGAGAAAGAAGCAAAGTCTTAAAAAAATATATACTTAGAACATATGAAAATCATTTAATAAATGAAACACGTAAATGAAAAGGAAAAGTGAGAAATAATTAAGACATTTAGAAAGATGGGAAAAAGAATGAATTAAAAAAACTCTTGGTTCAATTTACTTTCTAAAAATATACAATAAAACCACAGTGTACCTGGATTTGTGCTGTCAGCACGTGTAACACATAAGCCAAAAAGTATATATCCAAAATAATACATCCTTAACAAGCAAATCTACATTTCAAATAAACATACATCGGAATGTAGAGAAATATTTTATAAGCATATGTACGCGGCATTATTTGTTTTGAAGCGCTAAATTGTAGGAATTAGCACTCGACATCTGCCAGAGTATAAATGTCAGTGAATTAATTTGTGGCAATTAACATTCTGTTGATATTTAGACACGCTCTGTTATATTCATTCCAATAAGTATCCAGGACATTATTTCAAACGGATAGATAGTTTTATTGCCCCCAAATGTAAGTGAACTATCTGTTTAATGTTTCCAAATAACAGAACAAGATAACAGCCACAGCGTTTCAAGCACTGACTTAACTCGATATTATGTAACAAGAGCAGAATGCCATTTATCATAAGTTATAGGTTACGAAACACTAATGGCTTATTATATTTTTACCAGGAATATGAAATGAAACTGTTGGAACACAATACACTCACAGTCCTTCAGGGAGTCTTCTCTTTACAAGAGTCCTTCTCAACGTATTACATTTTTTGGTATATATACTTCCCTGTTATATGATTTGTATTACCACATATATATTTTCTCCATTTCTAAACGGTATTCAAATACCAATAACTGAACTATACGTTTCATAATTTTGTGATTTTTATAAGTTGTAGTTACACGTTTGGTTGTTTACACCATATCAGCAGCGCTTCTAACAGACAGAAGAGAGACATAGCATAAGCCTCGAGGTTTTTTCTCAATTCTGTCAAATTGTATCCGACAGCCTTTATATTAAGCAATACTGCAATTTCTTCCTGCCTTGTGTATTGTTCGAAAATATTATGTATGTTTGAATTGTATTGCTTATATGTACTTTCTTTTGAACTAAATAAATAGTGTTTAAACCAAGAGTCCATTTAAAAGCACGATCTACCAAAATCACAGCTTGAAAAGTAGTACATGTAGTTAAAAGAAATCGTGTAATCGAGCAATACACCCTAGGATATCATTAAGAAAAATCTGTAAAGCAGAAAATTTAATTTTGGACCTTTAAACAATTTAGCTACTTAATCACACGTCTGCAGTAGTTTCAACATCTAGTTTCTATTGATTGTAATTGATAATACTTTCAGATACGCGCCCAAGACGTTATACAATCCATGCAAGCGCATCGAAAAATAGAAGGCAACTTGTTTCGAATGACGGCCTAGGATTTGATGATATAAATAGGGATAGAATGATGTTGAATATTCCTACCGATCTCCATCTGTTCATTTACCATATCATATAATTTAACAAGCATATTCTGTGTGTACGACTATTCACAAGTAAAACATGAACAACATTGTAATTTATTTTATTAATAACCACATAAAACAACTTCTATAATGTAAAAGTATTGTGTGCATGTTTTATTTACATTGTCTTCACGACTTAATAATGCTCAAGAAAATAGGAATGAGATAACTAAAATAATGCAACAACGTCTCATTTTCATCACTAATTTTGGCGAAACTACTTGTTCAAATGATTTCTAAGTCTTTCCAATGACCTATTAAGTCTTTCCCTCAAATTAGTTGCGCCCTTGCTAACAGGTATTTATTAGTCCTCACGTTTTACTGAGTATTTCCCAGTGAAAGTGAACTCGTGGGAACTACATACTCAACGAGATAACGGCATAAATAAAAACAATCCATATGTCATCTCTGTTTCACTGTATTATTCAAACTTATACAATGTCGGCTGTGCATTAAATGTATATTTATGTTATTGTGTTTCATACCTAGACAGTGTCCAAATGCAACTATCTGAATAAATTATCTGTTTGAAAACAATTCATACACAACATCAAAACGTACCTTGTAAAATACGATACACGCCAATTTTTTTAAAAATAAAGATGATACTCATAGAATACATGCACCTTTGCCATCCCAACACATGACTTGCAAACAGAAGTGTTATGAAAATGAATGCTGTAAACTAAAATGTGTTTTCTATTTATTTATTTATTTATTTACATTTAAGGTCAATAGCACATACACATATATGACACATAAGACATAGAAATTATCACAGATTAACAAAGAATATATCACAGCTATCAAGGAATTAAGACTAGGCTGATTTAAAAGAATAGTAAACAATTTAAGAGCAACACATAAAACGCTGTTACTATATGCATACTCTTAACAATACATGAGTTTTTTTAAACAGTATTGCGTTCATATGAGCATGAATGCTGAGGACCTATGGATAACCTATTAAGCTGAAAGCTTATTTCCAATGGGGTCCATAAAACACACCCTGAAAAAGAAAAGTCATACATAACTATATCAACACAAAAAACATCAATAATTAACAATTAAGATTTTGGTTCAAAACAGGATTATTAAGAGTATGCATTCATCTTATTATGCACAATGTCACAATTTAACATGGATAATCACAGATGATTGTTGCAACATAAGTAAAATAAAAAGTCACATTTAATTTCTTATACTTGTTGTTTAAGACGGTGCTTTTTCACTAATTGTTTGAACCTGGTAATGTTTTTTATACTTTTAATATTGTCAGGGAGAGAGTTCCAGTCTCGTGGTCCTGTATATAAGAATGTCTGTTTACAAGAAGTATTATGGACACTAGGTAAAATAAAATTTAATGGCTTAGATGCCCTAGAGCTTTTAACAAAGTTTTCCCTAAGATATGAAGGACATGTCTAATAATAGACTGTATGCATGTGATTAAGCCTTAGCTGCTTTACTCTATAGTTAACATTTAACATATTCAGATGAACATAGTCCTTCCAAGTAATAGAGTGCCTTGGAGAGTAACCTTTTATAAATCTGATCATCTTGTCCTGGACAATTTGGAGTTTAGATTTTAGACCTTTATTTAGACCTTCTTACCAGGATGAACAAGAATAATCGAAATGGCACTGTAAAAGTGCAGATGATAACAATTTACGTGTGTTAAAATCCAAACAATTGTTATGTCTGTACAAAAATTTAAGTTTACCATGGACCTCAGAGATAATGTTTTGTACAATAGCTTCATCTGATAAAAAACAATCTACTGGAAGGCCTAAGTACTTAACTTGTTTATTACTATTTATCTTATGACCATTACAAGTGACTTGTGTAGACTCTTGCTAACTTAAATTTCGTTTTGGGCCGAAAAGAATATATTCAGTTTTCCCCAAGTGCAAGGATAACTTATTATCTACCAGCCAGTCCGAGCAATTTTCTAGAACTTTACCAAATTTGGCAGATATAAAATCAGGGTCCTTATGGCTAAACAATATTGTGCTGTCGTCAGCGTACAATATACATGTAGAGGTGTATTGCACCATAGAACATCATAAAGCGTGAACTAGTGCCATGAAAAAAATCATGCCTTTGATTGGGGGATTACATGGCAAAGGTTAAGGTCACTCGAGTTCATAGGATAACATAAGTTTCCGACAAAAAATGAATTGCTATTTGCATTTGGTATGGTAAAAGCAGGTTTATTGATTTTTAAGTCAATATATGCATTATAAAATGTCATTCCAACTTTTTATATTTAAACGTAATGTTTTTGTTTTTTTAAATGTCTAAAATTAATTGTGTTTTTATTCAGATCTGCTAATGGTCGTATAATTTGGTAATATAACGATTACACTCCAACAAGTTGTTGTCTGGACTTACAGCTTTGTGTCGAAATAACTTAATGTTTGGTTAATAGCTTCATTCAACAATCAAAGTGTTAATGACAAGATAAATGTTGTGTTTGGTTTTGCATACAGTTGAATAAGTTGTTTTTATATTAATTATCTTTAATTTATCTTCTCAACTAAATATAATATTATAATTGAAGCAGCCAGTTTAGACTTAACCCATTATAAGGTGTGTTTCTTAATACAGTTGTTGCGTTAATGTGATTGATTTGTTTTGAAGTAGTGTGCAGTTTAAAAACGAACATAGTTTTAGTTAAATATATTTTTTGTCTATAAACTTGCGTTGTTTCAGTTAACTATATATTTTAAAGTAAGATTAGTATTAAATTGCAAGATTTAATGAATGAATATAATATGCTTTGCGTGGTTGAAAGCTGTAAGGAAGAAATGTTCCTACCCGGAAGATCCGAACTAATGGTAAACGTGTCGATGCAGTTTTATTCATCACGAAACACATATGAGTGATGTACAGTTTACGTTCTCATCTCAGTGTCGCCTTATTTATATTGACCTTAGTTTAGAAATGAAAAATGGTATTCCTTGCAAACCAAGGAATTTTATTCGTCGTTTAAGCGTGGTATGTTTTCTTATCCTCAAGGGATTTATTCGACGTCGATGCTTTATGATACTTACGCTAATTCTATTAGTAGCAATACACAACAGACTTTTAATGGGCATATACAGCAACTTTTGTAAATGTAATTGGTTATTAAACACACGGATTTAAATCCCAGGGGACCATACATTTCGGAAAAATTCAAGATTCTGTATAGCTTCAAAGATATCAATCAATTTCCCGAGATCAGATTCTCTGACGTGTTCAAGACGTTAGTTATATTTACTCTTGAGAAAAGATGTTCTCCTATCTGTGCTAAGGTTTCTTAACAGTAAATCAATCAGTTTAACCAACGTATATGTAAATAATCAATCAAACAAAAAGGGTTGGTGTTGTTAAACAAAATATTCGAATAGTTGAAAACAAAACTGTTTGTACTTACTGCCTTTGATTTTATTTAGTTTTCAAACCTCAAAAACACGATTTGTAATAGAACCTAATTTTTCTCAATTAACTTATCAGAACGACAAAACTTAAATGGAAACGAAAAACAGCATTATGTGGTTCGCACATTGTGTATTACTTACTAGGATATTAGTTGAATCGAATTTTAACTAAACTAAACTAAGCAATGCAATGTTAACGGTAAGCTCTGCATTTTGTAAAAAATAACTTTAAACGCCATGCCAAATTAATAGCAGCTAGGATATGAATCCACTCCTTCACCTATTCCGACTGCCTCTTAGACAAAATCGCCGCGGTTCAAAGTATAAGTTAACATGGATAAAATAATCTCTAAACACCTTGCCAAGGCGCCCAGCCGTTTGAGAGTTATCGCAATTCAATAACACGAAGTGCCTAATTACTGAACATTATGTTTACATATAATACGACAACTACAATAGCGATTTTCTTGACAAGTGCAACCTGCGGAAATTAAACCATACAGATAAGATAACATACTTTTTATCAGTTCGTTCATTTAATCAGAATTTAAATTCAACCTTTCGCCAACGATATTTCCTGATTGTTAAGTCGTAATTCAAGATAGAACATCGACTAAAATATAAGTAATAATGATAATGATAGATCAATGTGAGATCAACATCAACAACAAAGTCGTTATCGACACGTGTACACGATAATGGCTCGTACGAATCGATAGCAGCACGAAAACATGTGCTCGTAAAGATTGTATTAGTTTTAGCGGTATCATTAAACGATTGTCGAAATAAGTATAATGCCGATTATTAATTACGACGAGCAAAACATGTCAAATTAAACATGGATAGACAAGCAATATTGTGGTAGAATTGCATGAAAAGTGTATGTAAATTTCATTTGTTCTAAAAAATAAAACCATCGAATTCGAATCTCACCATTTCTATCATACTTATAACAATCTATATGGAGTTTGTAAATGCTGTCTTAACTTGGCTTCTGTTTCGAACATACGTTTAAGTGCTTTTTAAAATTATGTGTGAATACTATTAACAGACATCTTTTTCTTTGAGAGCGCCTTTAGTTTCTACGTGAAAGAACTTGTCGGATATAATACGACTTTAGATTGATCAGTTTTTGGATCACCAATATTTCTTAATGCATGGTGTGTAACATGGTATTCCAAAGTAAACATTGTAGATAACTAATGTAGATAACTCTTTAGCAGTTTTATCGTAATATGAAGATATTGACATTTTTAATAGCTAAATCGTTGAATTGAATACATCAAAAACCTATTTACAAGAACTGCTCTGTGCGTCTATCATCAATTCTGGGATAAGAGAAGGTTCAGCACGCCTTTAACCGATTGAATGTATGCAGTTCGTATGTGTTTACAAGCGCATATTAAAAAAAAATGCAAAAGCATGTTAAATTATTTTCACTTTTCAATATAAGGTGCGTTTAAGGGACCTTTTTACGTTTTGGTTAATTGACAAAACTAAAATACAATTGTTTCCGATTCGTACATTTTGGTTGTAGTTATGATATTTATGAGGAAAGAGTAATACTGAACATTTATCATGCTCTAAAATATCCATTATATGCATCTTTTGACGATTTAAAAACCTGAAAATTATAAAGCGTTGCAACGCGAAACAATTGAATGATTTGGAGAGTTTTGTTGTTGTCGTTATATTTTGTGATACTACGAGGATTGCTTAAACAAAGTATAAAAGGCATAAATCATTGAGAACGGATGGCAGAATGGTCTAAGCGATAGACTTTTACTCCATTTACTCCAGGGGTCAGTGGTTCAAGCCCAGCCGAGGGTTACTTTTTTTTCTTTCTTTAATTGTATTTATGTTTTTTACTGGAGCTTTTTAGATCCAATGTAATTAAAATTATCAATATAAAGCATTCGAGGACAAACATCAAAACATGCCAAATTATGTAAAAAGAGCCCTTTAAGAGAAATAATCAAATAGATTATTTGTCTCCCAGGTTTGTACATTTAGTCATTTGTTAACACTTTTTCACCAATAATCTTGTCATATGTTCTTGAACTAAGAATGAACGTTTTCTATTAACCTCTGTTTCTAAATGTTCAGTATTTAAATATGGTATTTAGTATTACAATCTACATGTAAAATCTTGTCAAAGTAGAAAGAAGTGTGTATATTTGACTGCTTTTTTTCTGTTAGCAATTGGAAGACAATGGAATTAATTATTATGTTTGTACTTGCTCAACCCTCAATGAGACTGTTGCCAGTTGATAATTGTATACATTTGTGTATATTAAAGCTCAACATGTGTTTCGTTGCCTAGTATAGTTTCAAATAATAAAATTAAACGCCCTATAATATGGAGCGTTGAAGCATTCATAACAACGGGCTTTATGGTTTGATATAAATACAAAATAACACACCGGTTACAACCAATTGAAGATAACAATGTTATAACTATAAATACAACACCACTAATTGCAATTATTGTGGAGATAAAATTGTTAAATACGCCGAATTCCGGAGGATCTTGTATTTGTATCTCAAGCGAGACTGGACTATCTTCATTCGAAAAGACAATACCAAATGCAATGTAAAACCAGTAGTCCTAACTAATTATAAAGATAATGACCGGCAATGCACTGAGCTTAAACTTTGTAAACCTTTGTAAATTCGGACTCTGACCTTATGGAAAATAGCGAAACCAATCAATTCCACCTCAGCGAGGCTGACATTGATGTCATTGCCAGGAAAATGCGTGACCTATTTAAAGCTGACGTGGGCGCAATTGTAAACTCAGTTGTACAAACAATAATACCACAGATCATCAGTGGCATAAATGAGTCCTTAACTACCACGATTACATCGCTTGAAGGCGAGAACAAGGTCATGAAATATCAGATATCTGAGTTGCAAGTACAAGCAGATCGGGCGGAACAGTATAGCCGCCGTAACTGTCTTCGGGTCAGTGGGATCCCTGAAACTGAAAAGGAGGATACGGACGGCATAATCTTAAAGATGGTGAACAACCTAGGCGCAAACCTTTCTATTGATGAGATTGATCGCACTCATCGCCTTGGACCTCGCAAACAAGTGGGATCAAAACCAAGGGATATCATCATTAAATTCGTATCCTACAGGGCCCGGCAGAAGCTCTACAACGTGAGAACAAGTGCGAAAACAACTGACCCTTACAAGAAAGTCTATGTAAACGAGGCGCTCACGAGATGTTCTACGATGCTCGCAAGCTGGCTTAGACAAACTCGTAGTAGGTGCGTGGACGCATGACGGGCAAGTGTTGGTCCGTGATCTTAAGCGGGTCATCCATCGAATAGACAAACCCGAGCAGATCACTGAGCTCCGCGCCAAATCCAGATCGTATGCGTCTGTTGCAGCTAGCAAGTAGACATTAACTGCTCCACCTTTTCTATGATGAACAGTTTACACAATCATACCTTAAAATCGTGTTTCACGAACCTTTTATGACACATCGGCGATGAGTAAATCCTTTTCATAACAATCCGATGCTGACCCAGTCACAAATTGCTGCAACCTCATGTACAATCTCTTGCATAAACAGTCCTTCATCCCCATATTTCTCTTTCAACACTTTTTATTTTTCCGATTTATCGCGTATAGCTCTTATTTCTGGCATATCCTTTTCTAACTAGTCTTATAATACACCCATGCTTTGCGTAACTATTACTACAAGGATAGAAACTATATAAGATTTATTTCTTTCGTTTCAATCCTTTTTTTATACTGATTGTATTGTAAATTACTTGATGAACACTGTGTTTGCCAAAAGAAATAAATATGTTTAAACTAAAACTGCGTTCTAGCCTACACATAGAATGGTGGTGTTAACTGTATTGGGTTGTATCAAACGGTAACTGTAGGATGACATCAAAATACGGATTTCAACAAGTAAACATAACATAAATAAATCAAACATATATATTCACACATATGACCAGTTACGGGTTCTCTGATTTAGAACAAGGATATGGGATTTCTACTTTAAATACATGTATCTCCATACCCTTTTTATCTGATATAAACTCGAATTAAGGTATATATGGGTACATAATATATTACTATATATATAAACGTAATTTATTTAACGTCGTATACAAGGAAATAAATATTGAAATTAATTGCGGGGTATATGCAATTTCAATTTGAGACCTGATTGTGATTTTCGTTTTAAGACCTTATTGCCCCCCCCCCCCTACATAGTAATTTAATGTGCCTAGAACGCGGAGTTGTATACAGACCCCGTATTTATATTAACCCCGTAAATATATAATGTTTCTTTTGTTAATTTTTAATCATTTTATAAGTGTCTGTATCATTTCAAGTTGTCGGCACCTAGTTAAAATACTGTTTAATCGCGAGTATATACAAGATAGATATCTTAATACTCGTGCAATGGGGATGATCTTCTGCTGATGTAACTGATGTTTCACTCTGTTTACATTCGAACGAATCACTGTGCATTGTATACAATAAAGCGCATCGTAAAAACAGAAGTTGTGTCTTCAGCGAAGGTAACATATTATATGTAGCTCTATTATTAATTAGTTATACTTTTGAGATACGATGTTATTCTGATGTAACAAGACAAAAGTCATACAAAGTGCTATCGTTATTTAGATTTAAACTAGAAATTGTATAAGTAATCAAACCAATGTACACATTTTATGTGTTGTGATACTGGACTAGCAAGCTTATATTTGATTGGTTAATAAACACGGTGTACTAAAATCTGCTTTGTTATAATTTTATTATGTTCGTTTATACTGCGTTGTTATGATGCAGTGAGTACATTTTTGAAAGATTGAACAATGAACCAAACTCATATTTCTGACTGAACATACTACTTGCTAGCTGTAAATGTATAAACGATGACATTTCAATGATATCAAGCGTGACTTGAATGATACACCCTCTTATAAAAAGATGTAACGACTAACCTTGTAGCAGGTACGTTTTAGATTGTTTGATGTATTAGTGTTTTATCAAATTTTATTTCTAATACCTAGGCAACGTAACAATCACGACCACCCGAAAGCGAACACGAAATCTTTTATTCTTATACAAAAAATAATTCATTTCTATTTACAAGACTAGTGTTTATGACGATAACTATATATAATCGTTTCCATACACAGTTTAAGAGAATGTTATTCTTCTTATTTTGTTTAAGTTTTAGGTCGAACTCTAGCGTGAAAGCGTTAACAAAAGCAAATATGCATGGTAATCAACGTGTATTGCTCCGATCATATGTGCCGTCATCTAACGATCTTAAAAATCATTCAATGTCTATTCCATACGCCAGGGAGGATGCACACTTTTCACATCCATCATCATGTCATACCATGACGGAATTGACAGAAGGCGGTCAGCCTTTCTTGGAAAACATATTCCTGTAATGCTACTATTTTAGCGCGCCTCTTTATTCCGATTGTAAGCGGTTTCCGACCAGGGAGGTGACAATTCATGAGGACATTGTGAGGATATTATAGTGTATGTTCATTTATTTATGCAATATGTTTATACCAGACCGTTCCGGCGATGTACACAGCATACGTTTTATTAAAAAATACTTGCCTGGCGTTATTTGTTTGAAAACGTGTGTATATGGTATATATAATCGTTTTATGGTTTATTATGTGTTATATGTAATTTACTGTCTTGTATTGGCCATTTAACACTTGCATAAACTTAAATTAATACTTCATCGTCGATTCAGATGCGATGTAAATTGTTAGGCTAAACACGTCACGCCGACCCTTACAAGTTGTGCTCTGCTTTGATTAAACCTCTGAGACCCCCCACATAATGTACCTACGGAAATAAAATAATTCCCTGTATTTGTCGCCGAGTAGAGGAACACATACGACCTAACGTAAAATCAGCAAATACTGTCAGAAATACCCTCTCGGAAAATTGTTTGTTTGAAGATGTATTTGGTCAAATTTTCAAATAATTTAAATTGTTTAACATGTTTTAAGTGGTTTATAAATAAAAGCAATAACACTTTATGGGGATAAAGATATTTATCCGTTTAAAATCATCGTGTGATCTCCTATTTAGCGCATTCTTTTTAACGCGGACGCGATTTGAATCATATATTTTGCGCATTCAGCCAGCATTATTTTTCACTGAAAACGAATATTGACTTATTTTAAAACTGGAGAGACTTTGCCCTTTACAGAGGCGATTTTTTTTAGCCTTTTATGGAATATGTCTGGTATGTTATACATTATGCTTATAATGTGTGTGTAAACGATTATTTTCAACTGTTCAGTGATTAGAACAAAGTGCCAAAAGGCGCCGATTTGTATATTTTCATGTCCGGCAGTTGGCTTATCGAATCCAGATATCCAATATCAACGAGGTCAAAGTTTGCCATTCTTGACGCGATGTTGCATTGTATACCTTGTGTAATACTAACAACATTGTTGTCAGTACATTATAGTTGTTTTACAGGTTTTTGTGTTATGTTTCGAAAGGTTTGACGTGTCCGTGACACAAAATAGCATACAAAAGAATAATATTTGATTCCAAAAATACAAGTTGTAAATAAATATTGTAAATTATAGTGCAAGCGTGGTGTTTAGTCAATAACAAGTGGTGCATTGTCAGTATTGTAAACGCGCTATGTTGTGTGAATAACTTAACGGTTATTACATATTGTGCTTTCGATTTTGCGAGAAAAATAGATTTCCTGAAAATGAGTAACGTAGATACATGAAACATTTGTTTCGATTTGCAAGCAAGAGCTCACGAGAACACAATTAAATATTACATATTCATTAAAGTGTATTACCACATAAACCCGGCTTAAACATAAACAAATTTTTATTTAAATTAACATATGACGTGACCCATGTGCTATAGCAGTTATTAACGCTATTCGTATTGTAACGCAAAACATTTCTGAGAGTCTCATTCAGTAAAATTGAATTCTTCATGGTTAACACGTATATTGATTTAGACATGCATTGTGTCCCTCTTAATATCCTTCCTTATGTTTTTAAATGCAGATGCCATACTTTTGTCTACATGACTCACACCTCATATTTATTAAAACTACATTTTTCATCTCACTGTATTTATCAATTTGCCACCAGGACTAACTCATTAAACACAGAGTATGGTTAGTAATAGTGAGATTTATATGTGTAAGTTATAGATTTGACACGCACATGTATGCATTCATTCATTAAAAGTTTATTATCAGGGAGCAATTGTGTTGCAATATATAGTGTATAGACGGATTGCGGTGCACGTAAACGTTGATAACGCACTGAGTAGCTTGCCCTATTTATTCGCTGACAAGATATATTATATAAGATACATACATATAATTTAAAAAAGGCTCTCTTTAATGACGCAAAGATATGCGCCTGATTTTCGAGACTTTTTGATCTTCGCATTTTAATTATTCAAAAGTCTGATTTGTTGATGGATGCATCAAACGCTAATACTTTCAGACGGGCGGCGGAATATTCACTAAGACAGGTCTTTTTAAATACGATGACATCACTGATAAAAATTATCCATCTAAGAACTAAACATATGTATCTCACTAATGAGGATATTTAACCGTGTCGAATTATTTACATGTATTAACACGCTTTATGTGTTATTTGCTTTTTTGTTAATATAACCTATGAAACGCGAGTTATTTTAGACTTTACATCAAATCTTTTATTTTAAGTATTGGCTTTGTCTAGTAGATTGGTCATGCTTGCCTCAGCATCAATTGGTTTTATTTACGTTTGTCTAAGGAAAATCATATGTATTTAATGAGAGACAAAATTTTCAGTTCTTGTAAAATAAATAAATGTCCTGTTGGTATTCCATGACACATCCTAGAATGTCTATTGCATCGTCATGCAGCTGTAGATAGGATCCAGTATATTGGCTGTAAATATTAAAATTTATTTCAAATTACACTGGTAGTTAATCATCTGATGTTCAACATTTTATATCCCGAATCGAAATTTTCACAACAAATTAAGGTCAATTTTATGGAACTTGTGTCTTCAGCGAAGTTTTATACGGCTTCTCTGAAAAAAGAAATACTGTTGACATTCATCGATTAATTAAATGATAACATTTAAATATTAGAACCCCAGAAGTTTTTTGTATTTTTAGTTGGTCGCGTTAGCATATTTTGCAAATCAGTATGTGCTTAGAAGCCTTAAGTACGGTAAGAACCGCAACTCACTATGCTAGGAAGGATTACCTCGCCTGTCTGCACTGCAGACGACATATGCTTCTACTCTACTTCTGCAGCGAGTGTATATACCAGCTTGTAAGACGACATTGACCAGCCTAGTGTTTATCATTAAAATCTGTACATAGTGGCTGCTTTCAGGGAAAACGGGGCTTAATGCATGTCAAAAAAGATTAGCCTGCGCACAAGCTGATCAAGGAAGACAACAGCGAACAACTTCAGTTCCTTCAGCGCTTTGATTGTCAATCTAGTCGGTATGATCGTTAAAGTGTCGCCATATATAACCGTTATTATATTAAAAGAAAGTACTCGATATACAAGTGGGATTTAAAAAAAAATGAATTGATACAACATTGTTATAGTGCAATATATTTACCAACTTGCAACATTTAAACGATATGCGTAATTAATTGGAAGTCTTTTTTAACATTCATTCAGTTTCTCCACTATTTTGCAATAAAACATGTTGTACATTTTACGAATCTCAAAAATAAAAAAAATAAATTTATGTCAGTTTTTTTATATTTGTAACAGTATGTCATATGTTTCATTACAAAGGCTTTATTTATAATGTTTATGTTTAAATTATTCCTGATGTGAAGAAGTGTCATCAGTTCATATTTGTGTACAATTACATTCAATACAATATATTAAATTCCAATTTACGTATCATGTGAGACAACAATTACATCAAGATACTTTTTAAGTCCTTTATAAACAACTAAACATTACACAAAACTGCAATTACAAAGCGCAAATCAAAAGTCGTTTACAAGTTACCTAATGTTATCCCATATGAAAGCAAAAATAGTTCATGCGACCTGTTGATAATATATATGTCGGAAATAATAATTGTTTTACACTTAAATAATCTTTACAAATATGTCTCGGTAATTGCACTTTTTGCAATTATTCTAATTTTGAACGTACAGAGAGGTCTTCATAAAAATTATACATTATAAATGAGATTTGCAACAGACTGCGTGTGGTTGTTTTTGATGACTTACATTGTGTAGTGATATTGAGATGCCCATAGATAATCGCAACACGTAAATCCTCCATTATTACTTGTATTAAAACTTATAAAGTATTTATAACAATCAGTATCTTCACCTTTTGTTGCGAATTCAACGCAATTAATTGTTACTCTCAAACTTATTGATGTATCGAGTTCCACATGTTTATTTATTTTGTTGATAACGATTAATTAAGAAACAATTTAAAAACATGTTTCAACTTAAAATGTGTTGTGCTTATGAGCTCACCTGCTTGCCCAGGTGAGCTTTTTGGATCGGTTTTTGTCAGTCGTCCGGCCATTGGTTTGTAAACACTCTAGAGGCAACATTTCTTGTCCGATCTTCATGAAACTTAGTCAGAAGATTTTTCCCAATGATATCTCGATCGAGTTCGAAACTGGGTCATGCGGGGTCAAAAACTATGTCACTAGGTCAAAAAAAGAAAACCTTTAAAACACTGTAGACGTCACATTTCAAGCCGAATCTTCATGTAACTTTGTCAAAACGTTTGTCTTAATGATATGTTGGTTGGATTCAAAAGTGGTTCCGGTCCGTTCAAAAACATGGCCGCCAGTGGGCGGGGAAGTTTTCCTGTTTTGGCTATAGAGAAACCTTGTAAACACTCTAGAGGCCACTTTTCTGGTCCGATCTTTATGAAACTTGGTAAGAAGATTTGTCCCAGTGATATCTCGACCGAGTTTGAAACTGGGTCATGCTGGGTCAAAAACTAGGTCACTTGGTCAAAAACATGAAAAATCTTCTTAACACAGTAGAAGTCACATTTCATGCCCAACCTTCATGTAACTTTGTCAAAATGTTTGACTTAATGATATGTTGGTTGAGTTCAAAAGTGGTTCCGGTCTGTTGAAAAACATGACCGCCAGTGGGCAGGGCAGTTTCCCTTATTTGGCTATAGAGAAACCTAATGAAAAATCAAGAAGTCACATTGTTAGCCCAATCATCATAAAACTTGGTCAAAACATTGGTTATATTGATTTCTCGGATGATTCGAAAATGGTCCAGATCGGTGAAAAAACATGACCGCCAGTGGGCGGGCAGCTGTCTCTATATGTTTATAGTGAAAACATGTGAACACTTTAGAAGTCACATTTTTGGCCCAATTTTCATGAAATTTGGTTAGAACATTTGTTTCCTAGATACGAGAGTTGAGTTCGAAAATGATTTTGGTCCGTTGAAAGCATGGCTGCCAGGGGAGTGGCGCATTTCCCTTATATTTATATAGTAAAATAGCTTGTGAACACTCTGGAAGCCACATTTTTGCCCAATCATCATGAAGCTTGGTGACAACATTGGTTTGATTTATATCTCAGATGAGTTTAAAAATGGTCGCGATCGGTCTAAAAACATGGCCACCAGGGGGCGTGGGGCACTTTTCCTTATATGACTATAAAGAAACCCTGTGAACACTCTAGAAGTCAAATGTTTTGCCTAATTATCGTGCAACTTAGTCAAGACATTGGTTTTATTGATATCTCCGACAAGTTGGAAAATGGCTCAGATCGGTGAAAGAAACCACCCACTGTTTAGCTCACCTGATTGCTCAGGTTTGGTTTAAGGATCGGTCTTTGTCCGTCGTCCGTCCGTCCGTCCGTTCAGATTTGGTCTGTTAACACTCTAGCATTCACATTTCTCAAGCATTCTTTATCAAAGTTGCTGAGAAGCTATTTGGCAACACGATTTCAGTCAAGTTTTAATAATGAGCAAAATCGCATAATAAATGCTTGAATTATTTCCCTTAGATTGTTAAAATTATCATTATATTATACAAAATCCTTGTAAACACTCTATAGGTCAAAATTTTGTTTCATATTTTATTAATCTTGGTAATATTTATTTGTGTAAGTGAAATTTGATGTTTGGTCATGTGGGGTCAAAATATAGGTCACCCGGTCAATTCTTTCAAAAACCTCGTAAACTCTCCATATGCCACTGTTTTGTTTCAATTATAATGAAACTTGATCAGGATGTTTGTCTGGACAATATCAAGGTCAGGTTTGACGTTTGGTAATGTGGGGACAAAATCAAGGTTATGGGGTCTAATCTTACAAAAACCTTGTAAACACACTAGAGGCCATAGTTTTGGTCCAATAATAATGATTCTTGACCAGGATGTTTTTCTTGATGATTTCTAGGCAAAGTTTGGCATTGGGTCATGTGGGGTCAAAGTCTTGGTGGTAACGAAGTCCTGATCTTACAAAAACCTTGTAAACACACGAAGAATTAGCATTTCTCGCAAATGTTAGTGGATGTGTTTGTATACACAATTCTTATAAATAAATGAAATACGTTCAGGTGCAACATTCAGCTTGTGAACCCATTCTTGTACGAATACGGGTTAACAAAAAGAAATTCCGAAAATAGTATCACCATCTTGTTTTTTTTGTCAGGCAAGTGACGAATAGCAAATACAATTAAGACGTCACAACTTTTGCTATATCTTGAAAACATGACGAGCCCATACGCTGCATTCGTTGGTACCTTTGCATTTTTAGTTTATGTAATTTTACGTGTCTACCAACATGTTGCTTCCGTTAATTGTAATGTTGTTAATCATAAGGTGTAAACTAGATTGAATTTTTTATGGTTGTGGTGCTCCGATATTTTGAATCTCACTCGTTGATTGTGCAAAAAAAAAGTATTCCACACAAGATACGGGCTCTTGAAATATTGCGTCACGCAATCATCTCATGCGATACAATCCGTCGGAACACCAAAATAATTATATTTCTTTTCCATAAGAATTAAATCGAAACTCGAATATTGCTCTTAGGAAATGGCAATGTAGAGCATCAAAACTGATTGTTGGAAGCTTGAATAACATTGTCTTCTGAAATAGTTAACACGAATAAAATGACAAGTAAAGTTAGTACAATGTTAATGTGACTTTATAACTTACACCATAGAAAAGTAAATACCTTTTTTCCAAACTTTATTACGCTGAATATTTATCTTGGTTTTTAAAATGCATATCAAAATCATAAAATAAAGTTTTCTATTGTTGTAGTCATAACGTTGTCAACAAATTCGTATGCGATAACTTCTCAAGCTTACCAAAATCCAACCTTATCAAAATGTTCCCTGAAATATAAAAAATATGTGTGAACCAATATTTGATCTTTAAATGTACAAATTATCGTGAAGTTTATACATATGACAATCTTTCTACTGTCAGTTAATCTTTTTCAAGAAATCAATCAAGCAACTATCATCCGATCTAGCTTACAAAAATTGCATTTTTAGTATTTGCAATTATTGTAAAAAGCACCATACTCTTAAATAATCGACGACATTCTTTGCCGTTATGTTTAAACCTTTCAAGAACCAACTGTCTGATGATGCAAAGGAGACAAATTATTCAGTTCTGTTGAAAGAAATAATGTCAGGTTATTAAAACGTCTGATGAAAAAAACGTCTGTCAACGGCGTTGAATAATCACATTTTATGGCAATTATTTGAACCGTCTAACGGTAGAGTAACATAGAATCTAATAACGTGTCACACATCGTCTTAAGTTGCATGTCTCGGAATAGTTTCCATGGAAACCAAACATCTGTGTCCATTTGTATAAGATGTAAGAAAGATAATAAGATGTTTTCCAACATTCTTATCTTCCCAACATTTTCATAAAATATATTCACGTGGTGTGCCATAAAGCGATGTTAACCACGATATCGTCGAACAACTCGACATTTCACAGGTGATATCGCATGTGCCTCCCATTAAATTATTAGTCGATCTAATCTGCACACAAGTATAAAAGTATCAGTGTGTACCAATAAATAACAGCCGTATGGCACCCAACACTTCGATTCCGGTCAAGTTTTGACCAATTATTTTATAATATATTGTATCTAACAGTTTTTGGCTCATTGGAAAATTGACGACATATTGGTTCTAATTTTTACACATGCTTCATTCATGTGCACCATCGTTACGTTTTTCCAAAATAAATATATGGAAAGTTAAATGCAGACATTACTGAGGGACAAGTTTATCAGGTTTAATATGCTCACAAACATTAAAACGAGCAAATAATTTCTGACGTTTGACGTCACGCCAAGTTTAGCATGGCTGTATATAAACATTTTCTATAAGCATATTCAAAAAGTTAGATATGTTGAATGATATGTGAGACTTTTAACTATCTTCCAGGTTTTATGAAACATTTTATAATACAAAGTATATTTTTCAACATTTCGAGACAATGAGCAATTAAAATGTGATTAAGCGATGTCGTTGCTTTGTTTGTGGTGGTGGTGGTGTTGTTATGTTCAAGTTTACAAACATGGTATTTAAGCTGACATGGGCTATACCAGAAGTCTAGCGAGAACAGAAACATATAAACATAATACTCAGGCAATTGCTTTGCATTATTATTTCAAGTTTTCGAAATAAGTGATTTCCTCGTGCATTTGTAAATCGTTTTTTTTCATTATTAAAATAGAAGGACAATATATAAATGTGTGTATACACTTCCTTATGTTCGTTTTGGATAAATGTGTTAGTTTTGTAAATACATTTATACTATATGACATAACTGCACTGGTTTTGTTGTGGAGCAAGTTTTTTCATCTGTTTAAAATAATTTTTCTGCGGCTGTATACCATGTGTGTGTGAATTACGGATTCAAGCATGCGAATGTACAATTCAACATTGATGGTCCGTGCAGTAATAGCATCATTAGCGCATATTACGAGTCCATCTAGGATTTAATCTCTAATTTAATCTCTAATCTTTACTACCACCATACACATGTACTTAATGAGAACGTTTGCATGTTCCATCTAATCTGGAAATATTCTTCCTTCAGATGGTTAATGAAAATGGAAAGCAAAATAGAGAATAATAATAGAGCCCACTGTGATCATTGTGGATGTATATAGAGAATACTAGGTTAGCGTTGAATACAGAGAAGTTTATGTTGCGAGGCTTAGAACGCCTCTGTATTCAACGCTAACCCTAGTATTCTATTTATCCCATTTGCTTTTCTTTCAACGTGACATTTAACATAACTAGATCTTATAACCTTAGCCTAACCATTATTTTAATTAATTCTTAAAAAAATCACTTAATTTCTAATGAATATAACCATGCGTAGTGATATAAATGTATTTGTTCTGGTACACAAAATAATCTTTAAAAAAATCAATCACAAACTGTTAAACTAGTAAATATATCACCATATGCCTCAATTCAATTTTACGCAGCATGCGAATTGTAACACATTACGACCGCGAAAAGAAGATTTTACTTGAATATTAGTAATTTTATTTTCGAAAGAAAATGATAGAAATCCAATATAGCGGCGATTGCTCCTGACAAAATGATGTCGATGTCAACATAGTTTCTACATGTACACTATCGACAAGTAAACAGACAATTGCAGCGACTGACACTTAATTTGACTTAATATGCAGGGCAGTACGTTTTCCGACTTCGGACGACGAATTTAAGGACGCGCAGAACGAATGTGTGTTTTATATAATGTTATGGGTATGCCGTGTGTGATCCAATGCATCAATGGCCTCCATGTTAAAGTCATTTCCCCAAGAACTGGGAACGACAAAAATACAAACCAAAACCAAAACACGTTCGAACTAGTATCTTACCTTTAATTATCCTTTAAAATCCATCTAATAATCCATTTAACTCAATAATTGGCGATTTGCATCTAAAGTCTTTTATAATTATTTTAATATAGTAAAATAAAGACCCTTATGCCATCCTACCATTTTTTTTCAAATGAATTTATGAACTCGATAAACTTTCTGATTCGTCACACGCTGCGTCATGTACTCTATGAACATTACTGCTGTTAAAATGAACCGGAGCAGTTTATCAAATAATAGCCGTTGGTAAACTCGGATGCATTTGCAGATTTCTGCATACAAACATAATTATGTTTAAACTTGCACAATGTTATTTGTCTATGATAAATGCCCTTATTGTGTACAAGAAAATTATTTAATGTATAAATACACAAAGAATGGAAAACATTCCATTACACAACAGATAAATCAGTTGATAATACCCGTGTACAAAATGGGACGTTCCGAATTCCAGTGTGGTGCTATTTTTACCATCTTATACCTTACACAGCTCTATGCTTAACGTGAATTGAATCGGATAGCAAATATTGCAGATTATTTATGAATTGTGCGATATTTGTATGGCTTGTTGTACATTCTTAAATGTCAAAAGTATATACATGGATTATAAACAATGCACATTACACGAAATAAGGAAAATGTGATGAATTGACAATTCAAAACCGTATGTCGATATACAGTACATGTACATGTGAAATAAGTCGCGTTTATAATAGATCGTCAATTTTTGGGGAGAAAATGACGCAATAAGTGTCATTTTATGACGCCATCAATAAGCTGATTCATTATACGGATGGCGAAAAATTATGTCATATGACTAGATTTAAAGGTTGAAGGTCGTATAATTTTGAAACTAAAGATTTCTCGACTTTATAAATTATGAAAAACCATTAAGTGGTAAAGTAAAAAGTAGTCCGTACACGTGACAGGTTTATCCCACAGTGTTGAATACAGGCTTGTATATTCCAGAAGGTGTTATACCGTCAATGTCGCGTTGAAAATGGGATAAATTGGGATATACGTACAACTGAAAATAATCAATCTGTTGTGATTCTCTTGCATATAACTTCTTACAACGCCGTTCATGTTAAGGCTCAATAAGGTTAAACATCCAAATTGATATTTAAATGTCCGGAATCCGTCTTGAGCGCGAGGAACCCCAACCGATTTGGGATTGGGCGTTATATAGATTCATTTCTTAAAAATAGCGTATTGTTGATTTCTTTCTTGATTCATTTATTTAGAAAAAACAAGTTTCAATAAAATACTTCAACGTTACAGACTCTAGGTAAACCTTATATTTAATTTGAACAGGTAGGTATATTATTAACAAACAAAACAACACAATATATAATATATGTTATCATCACTGGTTGTTATACGCGACCATAAAGTCTCCGTGTAGGGATGTTTCTTAGGAGAGTGTGAATATATGATAATATGAGCATACCAGTACATTAGTATATTACTTTAAGAATATTGCGGAATGTTTTTCATATCCACATTAAAATCATAATTAAAATGTGCGATTTAATATGCTCAAGAGATTTATTTGAAAACAAAAGATGTTTCAAATGCAGTAAAATTGTTTTGTTTTTGTTGTTCGTTAAATCCCTGATCTTAATCATCAAAACGCATGTGCATTGAATGAGAATGTTATCTTTTCCATCTTATCTGGACTACATATTACATTGTTTAAGATACTAAAAGAATCTGTGACAATAATTTGTATAACAATATAGGATTTAAATGTTTAAAAACATATTTTATAATTCTAAATAAAGTGATAATATAATTAATAAAATTCTATGTATATTTTTAGAGGACAAATTGTGGTCCGATAAAACAAAAACAATTACAAAGCATTACATTATAGTTGTTAACCTGTTACAGGTCATGAATATACATCATCATTGGCCTGTTCAACTATGATGCTCTAAGTTACAGAGGGAATTCAATCATACGAGACGAGAATATGACACTAAAGATTATGTATTACGCCTTATAATTCAAATTTCAAATGATGATGATCCGAATTCGTTTATACAATAGTGTTAGTGATATATGTATGTACGTTTTAATTAGAGCTTACATTGTAATCACAGTCTATTTATAACTGGCAGACTATATAATAAACGCCTTTATTATACAACAGTTTATGCGAAATAAAGTATGACATTAACTGTCGCTTAAGGAAAAGAAAACTCCTTTAGGTATACTAAATTCCTTGCAATAAAACATGTCGTATCTAAATGCGTTACATAATTAAATTTTGTCGAAATTGTTTTACCCGGAAAATTATAATTATATAAAGTACATTTCATAACCTGCATAACAGACTACATTGAAAACAAACAACAGTTTCCTGTAACATAAGATGGGATATACATTTTGACAATTTTCTAGTATACTTAAGATGGTCTAGAAATATATATTAAGTGTTATTGTATTAGACCATGCGTACAACAACATTAAAATTATTGCAATGTGTTAGTCATGAAACCTTGTCATCCTGTTTTTGTTGGGTGTTAATTCCATCTGCACTGCAGTTCTTTACATTTATCATTTGTGATAATAACGTTCTTATTACGTCCGATATGGCTTCTTTAATAAACTGCTTATATTAAATGTCTGACCATATTGATTCATTTGGTCGAAAGTAAAAAAAAATGCGAATTGATTAAAAAATATATATATACTGATCAATGTGCGTCCTGACGCACAAAACAAAATGTGGTATTTTCTTATAAATGTGTAAATACATGAATTCACGATTTTTGTCAACATATTGCATTAGAAAACATACAACGGGATATTTGTTCAAGCTGTTTCGTTTCTCAATACTTTCAAAAAAAAATCGATTCGAACCATCTTTAAAACGATCGCAAATATTTATGTTTAATACATTAAGTATAGGTAATGTTTAATGTTTTTGCTACTGTCCTCGAGTTACCTTATTACACGGAAGAGATGGCTTATCAAAATAACAATCGAAATAACACACTATATTAAATAATAATAATTATACCATGTTCAGTGGCAATATCTGACATAAATTGATAGGGATTTGATATTGAAAATATGTTTGGGGCATTGTGGAAATCAATGTTATTAGATAAATGTCGGTTTAAAGGTTGACCAATGAAGGGTTATGATGAAAAATAGTTAGGCACAATATTATAATCTAAGCGACAGCTATAATTGCCAAAACGCTGTTCTTCTTTTACACATGTAGGTGTACAGAACCTGTAACAACAGAATAGAAAAATAAGCTTTTGTTTACAATACACTCGAATTCTCTTTGGAAAAAAGGCACATTCATTGAAAGCACACATTCAAAAATAAATTGAAACAAACAGCCTATCCTAATGTGTCGCACTTTTCTTGTACATGCTGCGCGAATGTATTCTTAAGTTGTTATTCTGTCGTGTACTCAAGGATTCGTCCATACTCTTCATTGTGAATACGTGAACAAATTACGATGATAGCTTTTAGTGATTGCTCGCATCTAAACCACAATAAACAAATACTTAATGAGAAGGCACTCTGTTCAATCAAATCTCTTAAGCATTTTAACTCCCAACAAATACTTTGCGATCGCGTACATCCAGTAAAACTAGAATTAAACCTGAAAAAAAATTACTTTGTAAATCAGTATTGAAGTAGGTATAGAGCCGATGTGAATACAGTTTTGCACACAGAAATTCAAATTACCATTAAATAAACGTAATGGGCAAACATTATATCATGGTCCTCACACAACGCAATCCCAAACCATTTCACGTATGTCATCATAATAATTTCATTTTTTACAAAACTATTGTACTTTTAAAATCGACCATTATACGTGAACATGCAAAAATATATCAATATTAAGATTAAATAAAACGGTTTTCAACCAAAAGTATGTATTCACGTTTTGTATTACCTAGAATCTCAGTAAAGTGACCGAGTTGTTTAGTATCATAAGTTTAATCGTTCAACGATTTCATATGACAATATATCACACTATTATATATCATAATAAATATTCATCGAAAATGTATTTTTCGTTATATCATATATTTATCCAAAATGAATAATAATCTGTATATGATGCTTCATTAAAATTGTATAGCAGGTGCAAGTATCTGTAATCGAGTTATTTCAGATAACAATCCACATAATGTGCGTGTGTTATCACTATGTCAGGGAAAACGGCACTGACGTTTAAGAGTCGTAAGACATAATTATCGCCTACATTTTAGACTTGTCCTACACTGTGAACATAAGTTGAATGGAGAGTTCTTTTTTTCAGAATTAATTTAAATAGATGACACATTGCATTCCATGTGGCTTCAAACTGTTTTGAGTTGAGGTTTTTAACAGTTGCATAGATATAAGCAGGGAATTGCGAAGCGAAGATCACATACTGATCGTTTTCTGATATTAATAACATTGTGATAAGCAAAATTTTTCAGCATCAGTTTTAATTGCAGATTATTGAATGTGCATCAGGGATAAACATTTAATCAGAACACCAATGTTTCAGTGAAATGTTCAACTTCCAAATAATGTATACGGTGAGAGGGCCTGTTTATGATACTCAACGGACTTTGTACTACTTTATATTACATTACGACACATGTTTTCCATATATAACATTTAAGCTTTAATAAACGACAAATTCATACAACCAGGTAAACCAAAGACGACACAAAAAGTTAAATAAGGAGCACGATATGTATATAGGTCAGAGATTAAGACACATTAATTGATGAGAAAATTTATGTTATTTAGAAAACAAAAAATTGAATGCACTCAAGGCTTGTTCTGGTATATCCATTTAAAAATTGCATTAAATCGAAATTGAATCGAAAATGCACCATCTGACAGTGAACTGAATACAATAATAATAGACACACATCATCTTACTCTTTTTGGAACAAATTTTATAACGATGGAGTCCGAAAACCCAAATATGTGTTTGTTGACTAAAATACCATTTCGAATTGTGTAAAAAAAAGAAGTGACGTGTTTTTAATTAAGTCATGCGACATACGACATACAAAAGTATTGCAATGACATATTGCACGTTACGTTACCATTTTTATACTTGTCTAAGTGGTACTCCAAACTGAACATGTTTTAGTTGTTGAATGCGAAACGTAATGTATTATTAAATAAATATTTCGGTTCGAAATAAAAAACCATTACTTCTATAATTTTACATTTTACACGAATACATAGTTATTATTTACATATAAACACAATCCTATAATTGTATCATTAATGTATGTGTAATGTATGAAAAACACTAATACAGAATAGGTTTGCTTTAACAAAATATATTTCTGACATGATTATGTTTGACTGTTCAAATGAAAATCAACTACAACTTTGTACAAATAAAATGGATAATGTTCTGGTAACATTTGCTCTCTTATTTTAGATTGTTATCAGTGTGTTATTTGTAATGAATAAGTAACCATGGTTAATTATACAATCAATTAATTATTAATGCATATTGAGATATCTGGATAAAAAGTGATATCAGAAGGGGATGTTAATCTCTCAATAGCGCTCTGACAGGACATCTCTCACAATTTACACTAGGTGGACCGCGTTAATTACGGCTTTATTAGATCATGTCCCATTAGACATCTAGTACCGCCAGCGCTAGTCGATTCCGGCTTCATGACATGTTGATATATCTATCTATATAAACAGTCCTATGTGACGGCTTATGAAAAGTGTATGGAAGGAACCGCTATGTCTGCCAGCCTTCCCGCCCATCCGTCCGTCCGTCAGTCCGTCCGTCTGCCTTTCCGTCTGTCTATCTGAGAGATGTGTTTTAAATGTGACTTTAGGTGTTTGACATGGAGTTTGTGATTTATAACATCTCTGCGTTTTAAATCGAGTTTCTAATTTTGCTTGAAATAGGTTTTTTGTCACATTGTTTGGTTAATACATATTTTAAACACAACTTCTTCTGAATTATTTTGTTCAAAAAACGGCCTTTAACCAAATTGTCTATATATCTGTCAGCTATAATGCGTGTTAATGTTAATGCGGTATAAAAATAAGTATCACATGATAAGCGTACAATAGTTTGCTTTCGAACGAGGATCTTGCAATATTATTTGTCTTAATATAACATTTGAATGCATATGCAAATAAAATATTGATTTTCTAAAACAGTAAACATTATTTCATTTTTACTTGTATATAGGTCGTTTTTCGAATTCTGAATAAATTCCTAACGTTCTATTGTTATTTAAATCTTAACATGCTTTATATCATATTTTGACTGTTTGCGCACTACATACATTTTGCATAATTGCTCAATTATTTATCTACGTATTTCGTTAAAATTTGTAATATGAAAAACATAATTGATGTGTTAATATCTGATAAAAAAAAATTGAAGTGATCGACGATTTATTATTAAAAGAGCACAACCAATCTATAATAAGAAGAAAAAAATGACACAGTTTTTTAAATATAACCGTACAATGAAAATTATTTAACAGTTAATATAAATCAGGCATGATGGCCTTGACCCTACGGTTGAAAGTAGCTGTGGTTTGTGTGCAGTGATAAAATGTGAAATTAAACAATGTTAGGCGAAGTGAGAACACAAACAATTGTGGGATATTTGGATAACAAAACATGGTAATCAATATTTAGTCATTAGACACTACTTTTTCTTACTTAAATAACATTAAAACAACGATGAAATAAACATTCATAATGGATATGGGCAACGCCATTTAGTTTTTTTACATGAAATTACAAGGCTTCACGTTCCAGCGCGCACGTTGAAATTGAATATCTATACTGTAGCAAAAAGACAAAGCAAACATGCGCCAAACTAATATACTTTGAATTTGAATTTGGACCGAATTTGAACTGTTGTATTTTTAAACAAAACATCGTGAAAAGTAACAATTACTGAACAACACTTACGTGATGGATAAAGACAATAGCACGATAAAGGGAGGTGACAAACGCACGCGTAGCGTTATCAGTAGCGTAAGTGATGCCGATACAAGCGTCTCTGAGCAGAAAAACATCAAAAAAAAAGAAAAAAAAATCAACAAAGTGACACATAAGATGACTCTCAAGATGAACAAGAGATCAATATCGCGTCCGAAATCCATAGCATAAACCAAAAACTTAACAATATGCTAACCAAAGATAGCAGTAATCTCAAAGAACTTATTTAAGATGTTGTTCTCCAATTAAAAGAAAAAATGTTAGGTTCACTAGTTATAAGAATTGAAAAAGTGGAAAGTGAGTTGTTCGACAAAGAGCTAGAGAATGGCAAATTAGCAAAGGAAATTGAAACGTTAGGCAAATCCCTTAATGAGCAAAAGAATGAAACTGAACGGCTTCAGAAACAAATAAAAACACAAAGTGAAAACAATGAAATAAAAATGAATGAACTGGAACAATATAGTAGGCGCAGCAATATCAAAATAGAAGGCATTTCAGACAAAGAAAACGAAAATATAAATGAAACAGCAGAGAAAGTCATAAACGCACTGAACAAAAACATACCGTAGTTAAACCTAACAAAGAACGACATTGATATAACCCATAGAATTGGCATTTTTACAAAAGAGAAAGACAGGCCCATTGTTCTGAAAATGGTTTCACGAATGAAAAGAAGCTGCATAATGCAACAAGCCAAGCACCTACGAAAACTAAATTCCCCCATCTACGTCAACGACCACCTGACCAAGTTCAATGCTCACGTGTTCGCATGCGTGCGAAAGAAGTAGTCAGACATAGTGACATCCACATGGTCCCGTGATGGTGTTATATACTATAGGGGCGTAAGAGATCAAATCCACAAAGTTGCACCGGAGCAGTTCCAACACTGGATAAATCTACCCTGGCCGAATACGCAACAAAAACGCGTGTACTGAACTTTCATGAACAGTATCCAAAAATGATCTGGACAGCAAGGACAGTTATTCAGTATAAACCACGAGAACCTCGAAAACTTCGCACACCAGGTTTAAATACAAATACTATGAATAATCATGGTCACGGATAGTAGATATGTTGAAAAATACAGGAATAAAAGTAATAATAGCACTTGAACCAATATGCAAACAAAAAGTGTACATGTAAACAAATGCAGTGCTATAATGCATAGCCAATAACTATTCGTGCAAAAGTGTCTAAAAAACCGCTAACGCGCAAAAGAAGTTGTAGTTGTATTGACAACATTTAACACAGTATGTATAATTATATGAAATGTACACGTAGATAAATATATAAATATCATCTTACCCCATGCTAATATGTAACAAGTATATTTTAAAAAGTATTAAAAACACTTATTAATACATAACCTAATATGTTTCTTGGAAGTGAGCATGTGACTTAATGTATTGTTTACAATGCATAACACAATATTGCTTAGGCATTTACGAAATACAGAAAGCAATAGTATATTTTCCAATTAGTTTCACTGACAAGTAATTCAGAAGTTACCCAAATATATAATAGCAACGTATGTAATAATCAATACAAAAAGTACATGTTTTTTAAGTTTGCACGTCAATAATTGAATGGTTACAATGCAAAAAAACAAAACATGTATATTTGGGGTGTAATGGATTAACAATCAAACTTTGGAAATGTAAAGACGTGTATTGTTTTAATGTATCAACAATCAATATTGGTCAAAAATCTAATTAATAAAATAAGCGACATCGTGCACATTTATATGTTTTCCTAACCACTAATAATATGTGCTTAACGCAATATGAATTAACAATGTTCTTGTCAATAATTATATTGATATCAATAGACCCAATATGTATGTTTTGAAATACACATAGAAATAAATGCATTAATGGTATTTGTTAACAATGTACTTGTCAATAATTGTTTTGATAGCAGTAGACCCAATATGTATATTTGAAATACACATAGAAATAAATGTATTAATGGTATTTGAACGAATATGCATATCAGAAATGTGCATGCAAACATTAGTATTTCCAAAATTTATAAATAATCGATATTGGTTTAATGATATAAGTAGCAAAAAAGTATAAGCATGTTTTTTTTTTCTTAAAATACTTTGATAAGCATGAAGCACTTTTTGTAAACGCTCTTTTTACATTACATTTTTTTGCAAGTTATACTATTTAAAATGTAATGCACCCCTGATGCCTAACCTATAATTTTGCCTTTCGATAGTAGGTGGGCAACACATCAGAAATCAGTGTATTACCTTTTTCCTTATAAAAATCAACGTCACTGTCAAGTTATTAAAGACCGATCCTTTAAAAACTGTCGCATATTTTCGTGTTGTTAAAAGCAAATACGTAAAGGAAAGGCATACTTTGACAACAATCGTATTTTAACTGATGTATACTGAGATGTTAATTTTTTGTTTTCACTATTGTGTTTATCTTAAGTATATGAGAAAATACTAAACATGATATTATTAGCATCGGCAAACACCGATAAATAGTGCATTGATAAAACATCTCACCTCAGTTTTTCTATCAAGCATACATGCACATTTATATGTAATTTTTCAAGAATCTAACTAATAGAATAAGCGAAACGTACACATTCATATTTTGTCTAATCACTAGGTATAAGTCTTGAACGCACTATGTATGTTCGAAATATACTTGTCAATAAATATAATGATAGAAATAGACCTAATATGTATAATTTAAATATGCATATAAATACATGTATTAATGACACTTGAATGAAAATGTATATTACACATGTGCACGAAAACAATTGTATTGCTAAACTGTATAAACAATAAATAATGTTTAAGAGTTTAAGTGGTAAATTAATAGTAGTGTGTGTTTTTTTCCTTATAAATATGTTGAAATATTATTTATTTACACTGATTACATTATTTATTACATAGATGATTGAACAATACTTAATATTGAACGAGTTATGAACTACTTTTTCAAACATAGAATAATTTTTGTAATCGTGCATTTCTTTTATATCACATTACTTCATATTATGTTATTTAAAATGTAATACACCTCTGAAGCCTAACCAATACTTTTGCCTTTCGATAATAGGTAGGCGACACATCAGAAATCAGTGTATTAATATTTTCCTTATACGAAAAATCAACTAATTCAACATCTTTGTCAAGTTATTAAAGACCGATCCTTTAACGGCTGTCGCATATTTTCGTATTGTTTTTAGCAAATACTTAAAGGTGAGGCATACTTTGACAACAATCGTGTTATAGCTGATGTATACTTATATGTTTTATTTAAAAAATACTATGTTTATCTTAAGTATGTATGGAAGTACTTATTATGTTAAGCATACTTGCATGTACAACATGTTTAATATTATCGTCAGCAACTCACAAATTATTTGCAGATTAAGTACAATAAGATGTTTTGTATACTATAGATTAAACATGTTAGCCCATATCCATATTTAATAGCATGGATATGTTTATTCATCTTTCTGAAATAGTATCTAAATGGACAAGCACGTACTTACATATCATTTATTATAACCCCACTCTTTATGAGTATTAAAATATGAACACTTAATGTAAAAGGGCTAAACAACAAAGAAAAACGTATAAAAATGTTCAAATGGTTAGAAGAAAAGAAATATAATATATGTCTACTACAAGAAAGTCATTTGACGGACACTGTTATTGAAGCATTAAAGCACGAGTGAGATGGTGATATTTATCTGAGTGGACATCATACAAGCAAACAAGGAATCACATTTCTAATAAAAAAATAACTCACATATAAAAGTCAGCAACTTCAAAGACATAATACCTGGAAGACTAGCGAGCCTTGACATTACAATACACGAAACACATATAACATTAATTAATGTTTACGGTCCTTACTTAGATGAAAGTAACTTTTACAAAACATTGCATACCTTTATTAATGACAATTCACATAAAAATATAATAATTGGCGGAGACTTTAATACCGTAATAAATCCAATATTAGACAAGACAAATGGCAATTTATATATACATCTGAAAAATAGGACATTGTTGAATGAAATAATTGAAAATTGTAACTTGTTAGATATTTGGCGTACATTTAATCCATCCGAGTGCAAATTTAAATGGCATTCAAACTCCAAACCAACTATATACTGCAGGCTAGACTACTTTCTTATATCGGAATCATTATGTAATATAATCGACAACTGTTACATCAAACCAGGTTTCATGACTGACCACTCCCTTGTTGCTCTCAAACTAAGCAACATTCAACCAGAACGAGGGCCGGGCTATTTTAAATTAAATAATAGCATTTTATTAGATACTCAATATCAAGCCCAAATAAACAGGAAATTACATATACCGTACAAAATAACAATGATGCAAACCCAAATACTTTATGGGAGATTATAAAAGGTAACATACACAATACAACAATAAGATACACATCATTCAAACAAAACGAAACACGCAAACTTGAAGAAAAAACACTACATGATATAGAAAAATTACAAACACAACTACAAAACACTAATATCATCGACAAAGCCAGTATTGAAAGTGAACTACATTAAAAAAACAAGTGTTAGAAGACATTTATCATGAACAAATAAATGGAATAATCCTAAGGGCGAGAGCTAAACACGTAGAACACAAGGAATAAAATACAAAATATTTTGCAAACATCGAAAAACGTTAAAGTAAACAAAAAAACCATTCACAAAATTGTCGTTAACGATATTGAAGTAACCAATAGGATACAGATTCTAGAAGAACAACGATTCTTTTATGAAAACCTCTATAAAAAGAAGCAAACCTCAACCAACACAAATTTCAATACTCCTCAATCAACTCTAAATGATAATGAAAAACACTCATGTGAAGGACTCCTTACTGAATACGAATGTGGGATAGCACTTAAAGAAATGCAAAATAATAAAAGTCCGGGATCAGATGGTATAACAATTTAATTTTGCAAAAAATATTGGAATGAGATTAAAACATATCTAATCAACTCCCTAAACTACTCCTTCAATAATGGAAATCTAACTGTTCTGCAAAAACAAGGTACCATATCACTTATCACTAAACCTGGAAAAAACCTAGAAACCTTATCAAATTGGCGCCCTAAAAGTTATTGAACAACGACTATAAAATTGCAACAAAAAGCATCGCAAATAGAATTAAAAAACATTTACCTTCGATTATTTCAAGTTCACAATCAGGATTTATAAAAGGACGCTATATCGGCGAAAATGTACGATTGATACAAGAATGCATTAATTACTTAACTAGCACAAATAGATCAGGTCTTATATTCTTTGCAGACTTTGAAAAAGCATTTGACTCCCTCGACTATTCCTTTATGTTCACATGTTTAGAGAAAATGAACTTTGGAGAAAATATGATTAAATGGGTGAAACTTTTTTATAGTGACATAAATAGTATAATTATAAATAACGGATTCTTCTCTGACAGTTTTAATATCGAAAGAGGTATTTGACAGGGATGTCCACTCTCATCGTCGCTATTTATTATATGTATAGAATTCCTATCTCATTATATACAATCTAACCCAAACATAAACGGTATAATCGTTAAACCAGAAGAAACAATCAAACAGTCATTATTCGCCGATGACGCAACTTATTTTTGCACTAACAATCCTTGCTCCTTTAACAACTTGATAGAATCACTGACCCTGTTTGGAAACGTATCAGGACTAAAATTAAACAAATGTAAATGCACTTTGCTAAAAGTAGGTAATTATAGGCCTTCAAACATTCATCTAAAAACGGTAATGAAATTCAATTGGACAGCAAACGAGGCATCAACGTTAGGCATAACATTCACAAACAATGAGAATGAAACAATATTAAAAAAAACATATTACCCAAACTACAAAAATTCAAAAACTGTCTTAAATCATGGCAACATAGAAAACTAACCTTAATTGGAAAAATAACTGTATTAAAAACTTTTGCACTACCGAAATTTATATATGTACTTACCGTTCTTCCAAACCCAGATAATAAAATCATTGAAGATATAAAAACATCTATATTTGATTTTTTATGGGATGGCAAACCCGACAAAATAAAACAAATACAATTAATACAACCTGTAGAGCTTGGAGGTCTACAACTGACTGACATTTATTCGTTCAAAAATTCAATCAAATCCAGTTGGGTCAAACGTATATTAGATACCACAAACAAGAGTAAATGGACGTTGTTTTGTCAACAAACACTAGCCAAATATGGTGGCTCTTTAATTTTTGATTGTAACATTATAGAGTCTCTAATACTTGATATAGCAAAAAAGAATATGTTTGTATCTAATATACTATCAGCTTGGAGTAAAGTCACAGATATGTTAGAAGAAAAAAGTAACAGCAAAATAATTTTATGGAATAATAAAAACATAAACGCAAATGAAAGCACATTCTTTTATAAAAACTGGTTTGAAAAGAGCATAAAATATGTCGATCAACTATTTGATTACCGAATAAACGATTTTTATTCATTTGATAATATATGCTACTTGTATGAAATCCGAGCAACAGACTTCTTTATGTATTACACGCTGATAAAAAGTATTCCATCACATATAAAATCTATTATAAACGCAGACAACACGCAAAACATTAGAACTCAATTTCTAGAAAAACTCACAACAAAACAAAAACCGAACAAACTATTATACAGAATACAAAGAAATAACAAGATTAACGAATTACCCAAATTCCAAATAAAATGGCAAAGTATATTCCAAGAGCATGAATTAAACTGGAAAGAAATATTTATTATGTCATACAAAACAACAATCGACATCACACTAAGAAACTTTCAGTTCAAAAACCTACATCGAATTATCGCCACCAATAAATATCTTCTCAAATGCAAATTAGCTAACTCTAATTTATGTGCTTTCTGCGGTATAAATATCGAAAC
Organism: Dreissena polymorpha; assembly: GCF_020536995.1. Classification (NCBI taxonomy): domain Eukaryota; kingdom Metazoa; phylum Mollusca; class Bivalvia; order Myida; family Dreissenidae; genus Dreissena; species Dreissena polymorpha. The sequence continues at coordinate 109,515,913 of NC_068359.1, forward strand.
TATAGAACATATATTTTGGGAGTGCAAATACATCCAACATATCTGGAATCAGTTGACATCCTTCCTTTGCCAACAGCAACTAAACATTAAACTATCCCTCTTAAATGTTAGTTTTGGAATTATCTCATTAAAATCCATAGAAGGTCATAATATTTTGAATTGTAGTATCATATTGATGAAACTTTATATCTTTAACATGAAATACAAGAAACAATTACCAAATTTTAATTGTTTTATACATAGCCTGAAATTAAAAATCCAGATTGAGAAAGAAATAGCCCTGAGTAATGATACATTGTATATTTTTGAACAAAAATGGAATCGAAATAAATTTTCATAATGCTTGTCCACTTGAATATACTACTATCTTAATGCTAGTTTATCATTTCATATATTCAATTTAGTTTTTTTTTCTTTTTTTTAAATCTTATAACATCATTGATTATTATATATATAAGAACACATCCCGTTCTCACTGATAGTAATATTACAAACATAGGTCTAAAAAACATTATGAGGCATATTTCTGTATAATTTGTTTAAAAAAAACATAGATTGCAAATGAAAGACATGTATGTATACAATATATGCTTTAAAATGAATAAAAAAAAATCAGACATGTATATAACAAATATCCATTTCTGGTTGCTATATATCATGCGTGTCAACGAAATGCTGTGATGACTGATCGATGCGTTTATCTAATCTAGAACACAGAATATCAGCAAAATGCCGATGGAAGATTCATCATTGCCCGTATAAGTCCATTTAAGTTCTCGTACGTTTCAATTGGTGAAGGTTTTTAACACCCATGTTAAAAATGTTGCACAATAATTTATACGTTTTTGATTAACTATATTGATGGCAGAGCAAATGTTCGTTATTGCATAATCCGAAAAATGTGTATTGCATGTGTGGCTTGTGCGGTATGACCTGCATTCAATCGTTGTATTGCACACCGTGCTTGTTTAATCAATGTTTAGAAAAATTATGTGTGTTCCAGTATTACCTATACAAATAATATTGAAAAAGGAAATCAATACTGTTATCTTACTTTAAGTTCTACGTGTAGCACAATTACACTACAACTCCCCATGTCCCAGAATTGTAAGCTCGTCCAGAATTTAGAAGATATCTTCTTTAGAAATCAGTTATTATTTACGGTTTTATTTAACGGTTAGATATATTTGAGTTGACGATCACGAGCAAATCCTCAAATTAGCTTGAACTTTATAGTGGCAATATACGTTTATTGAAAAATAATTCGTGCAGCAGTTCAACCAGACGATTCCGTCCATTATATATGATCTAGTCTGACGTGTGTTTTATTTACATAAGACAAAAGCATGCAAGGAGAAGATTATTATGTAAAGACATGTTTGTGGAGAAGGTTAAACATCTGCCAGGTATGTTATTAAACTTTTATGAACGTTGGGTTCATTTATTTTTCGTTCACGTTTGAGCAAGATCATTTTAGTTAAAGAAAACAAGGGATATTTTTGCAACATTTAATTAAATTAGTCGACGTGATCGTCCTTAAAATTTCGTAAAACTAAGTTTCAAATACCACTTTCTTTTAAATAGGTATTCTACAATTGATTGTCATAGGGCATTGACAAATATCTGTATTATGACATTACATAAAGTAATCCTTACATAAAGACTTAAGAATTCGAGTCTTATCATTATTTGTTATACTAGGGATATATTTTACATCAGGACCATGCGAATCCTATAAAAAAATTATCGTTTTCGAACATTTTTCAGAGCTCCAGATAAGGTTTTGTGAAATTCTTAAATTACTACCAGATTTTCAAAAAGAATTCTTAACTCTGAAATTTTATTCTTAACGTTACTACTTAGTTTTGGAAAATAATTCTTATTTTTTATAAATGACATAAAAGTCAATAATAATGGTTATTCTCATGCAAACAAAAATCAAAATAAACATACTAGCAACTTTATTTATACGAGTTCAACAGTGTCTTTTCAGTATTATACAATTTTATTTTTCAAATACCTTCATAATTATGCCCAAACTGTGCTTAGATTGCATGCCTTAGATGAATTTTTACATATTTCACAATTTAAACGGGTCTTCCCTTCAATCTTTTCAACGATTAGCCACGGGACTTGTCCCTTCCACTCGTTCAATGGTTTTTTTTTTGTGTTTAAGTTTGGACCCGTCGTGTGTCGAAAACTGAACATACAACATCGTATAATATCTTTTCTATAATGTCTTTCTAAACATTTAACTTCGGCTCACTTTGCGTACAATATGTTAAAAGCGTTTTTTTGGGCGCTTTGCAGTTTTTAGGACGCTCTCTGGGCGCCGCCATTGTTTTTTGACAGATAGACTGTATACGCCGCTTTTATTGGAAAAAATGCGCTTTGTTAAACAAACCCGATAACCATTCTATATAAGCACCGCAAAGATCTTTAATACGCGAAAAGAACTCAATAAAAAATCGATACGAACCGATGTAAAAATAATATTCGTAACTTGATTTTGTAATTCTTAATGGTACGACAAGATTTTAAAATAAATACGTAACGGACTTGAAAATTATTCGTAATTACGAAAATACGACCCTTATCTGGAGCTCTGTTTTTACTTAAGAAAATACGTTGTGCATGGTCGTTGGGCTACTAGTATTTGTGGTTAAAGTATCAATGTAAGTGTTAACGTGATAAGCTGTTTAGTGTTGTTGCTGTATGTTTTTCGAAATATCCTGAGTCATAAGGCGAACGAGTCGCGGAATTCGACGTCAAACTATATATAGATCACACATCCGGTGGCGGACATATTGGTCGCTTTAAATTTCGTCTGTGTTTATTTCACTTTTTCCTAATGTTTTGACTTTCTTTCGAAAGTAGTGCTGGGATGTGTGTGTGAAATAAAGATACTTGCAATGATCTAGTTGGAAACTGTTGTCAAAATGTTGGAAGTTTGGATGTTATTCACGAATGAAAATTGTGAGTCGATATTCTTTGTTATGATCTATTTTTAGAAGCAAAAATCTAAGCGGACCACTTTTACGTGATACATGTGCAACTTTATGTACTGTTACTAACGTCACGCACATCGGTTATTCGATCTATACTTTCCAAAGTTAAAATAGTCATACCAAACATGAGTTTTGAAACCTCAACTCCAAATATTACAACTAAGACAAAGAGGACTATTTCCCTCTTATCAACTCCTTAACAAGGCGGTGAACAGAAGAAAAATCGCACGTCAAACGATTCCAATTGCGAATTTAATTATACAGTTGATAGCATGGCTGGCAATGAAAATGTTGACAATGTCGTTCTCGATAAAGACACCTTGATGGCTATTTCCCAAACAGTACAGGATTCAATTCAAAAGTCATTGGCTGTCGAAATGAAAAGGATGGTTGAGTCTATTATAACTGGTGTTGTTGATGGACTCACGAAACGGATTGACATCTTGGAAAGTGAAAACCAAACACTTCGAAATGAGAACAGCAAGCTGCGTGATCGTATGGTGGACATTGAACATTCGCAAGATGCCAGCGAACAATACAGCAGACGAAACAGCGTGCGTATATTTGGCATTCCTGAGGGCAATCAAGGAAATCAAGCTCGTGAGAATACGGACACTCTTGTTCTAAACTTGTGCAAATCCTTGGGAGCTGATGTTGCCATAGGAGAAATAGATCGTTCGCACAGAACAGGGAAACCTGCAGTAAATAAAACACGACCAATCATAGTAAAGTTTATCAGCTATCGTGCCCGGCAGAAATTATACTCCCTTCGACGGGACCTTAAAACGAGCGATGAATATGATCGTGTGTTCATTAATGAAGATTTAACTCAATATCGTGCACAGCTGCTGTTTATTGCTCGCGGTCTTGCTAAATCAAAGAAAATCGATGGTGCTTGGTCTGCTGATGGAAACATTCTGATAAAAATAACAGAAAACGGCATATCAAAAATCAAAAGAATCAGCTCTGAATCAGATTTGGACATGTACAAATTGAGAAATTAGTCACGAAACGCTCTCCTCTTCTTTTTTTGATCAGTTTACATTTTATCTAGCGCAGTCACTTTGCGTTGCACGAGTATCTTGTGAGTGCGATCAACCTTTACATGTGCAAAAACTAGCGCAGTCACTTTGCGTTGCACGAGGATCTAGTGAGTGCGATCAACCTTTACATGTGCAAAAACTTAACACGTGAATAAGCAATCACATCAGTTTGCATATCTACATATCGTTGTGTATACTCTGTTCATGATATTATTGTATATACACCTTAATCGAAACCCACTTTGTAAACACTATGTATAATAAGTACACATGATCTCATAATTGAAAACAATAACATACACTAATATAGTTAACATCGTTGTAATTGAACAGGATATTAAAAAAAAAAAAAAAAAAAATTGACCGAAAAGGAGCAGACAGCTTACATCTTATAAATAAAGCGCAATTATATACTTCTGTTCATAAGTTCAACTATGATATAATTTTGTTGACCCATGCAGGGATATTTATATTTGTTTTATTTGACAAAATGAAAAACCATTAAACTGATGTCTCTTTTGTACACTTTGTCCCTCTAATGTTTCGTTTTTGTACATTAGGGTCACATAAACGTGTTCATTATATTGTATACAGAAGCTGTACATATAAATATTCGGCTGAACATAAGGAAACATTGCATCTTTAAAGCCTATGATTGCATAGGCTCTTATACTGATGCTTACTTGATTGTGTGCAGCTTCCTGAAAATATATTAAGCGTGGTAGTCATTAGCTTTTAATTTTATATAATGATTAGCATATGTATATATATGTAGATGTGTGTATGTTTGTGTATGTGTGTTTATGTATATATGTGTATATGTATGTCTGTTTGTGTGTGTGTGTGAGTGTGTGTACGAATATGTATAAATATGTATATGTGTGTGTGTAAATATAGATATGTATATGTATATTTGTGTGTATGTCTATGTTTGTGTGTGTGTATAATATGTATAAATATGTATGTGTGTGTGTGTGTGTGCGTATATATAGATATGTGTATGTATATGTATATGTGTGTTTGGCTATGTATGTGTGTGTATATATGTATGTGTGTCTATGTATGTGTGTATGTATGTATGTATGGCTATGTATGTGTGTGTATATATGTATGTGTGTGTATGTATGTGTGTATGTATGTATGTATGTATATGCATATATGTATGTATACACACACATGAAACATATATAAAAAAAATATGAAAAACATCTTTATATGTATGAGAAACTTGTGTAAAAGTCCCTGGACATTTAATAGTAGTGTGTTATGATGGTTATCTACAAAATGTATGCGATTTGATATTTGTAAAAAAATACACTAAGGACATGAAGAAACTATATTGTAACATATATATGTATATGGATGTAAATGATTGTATATTTATATGTTTGTGAACTAGTGTTAATGTCGCTTGTAATTAAATAGTACTGTGTTATGATGGATATCTATAAAATGTATGCGATTTGATATTTGTAAAATATACACTTAGGAAAAGTAAAACCTACACTGCAACATTCCCATTATATTTAGTTATGTGCATTGTTTACATTTATCAAGACTGAATTTATATTATTATTATTATAACTTCAAACAGTAGATTACATACAAATTTGAAGTTACCCTTTATTATCATATTCGCTCAACCACTACGTGCCGTTTACTTAATCAATACTGAATTAATATGTTTCTTTTCTACTTCAAAAAGTAGATTACATCCAAATTTGAAGTAACCCTTTATTATCATACTTGCTCAACCACTTTGTGCTGTCCCTAAAAAATCTGTAAACGTTATTGTACCAGTATAAGTTTAATCTTAAAAGTAAGATAACTGTCCAACAGATTACTTTCTATGTTCAATTTACTTTATCTAAATGTGCAAGAATGTAAATATACATATAAATGTATGTGAACAAGTGTAAATGTGGCTTGCCAATAAATAATATTGTGTTATGATGGTTATCTATCAAATGTATGCGTTTTGATATTTGTAAGATATACACTAAGGAAATGTAAGCCTATATTGCAACATTCCCTTTATATTTACTTATGTGCATTGTTTTTACCTAATCAAGACTGATTTTTTTTTTTTTTTTTTTTTTTTTTTTTTTTTTTATTCTTGTTTACTTTATAAAGTATGTTCAATTTACTTTATCTAAATGTGTAAGAATGTATATATACATGTATATGTATGTGAACAAGTGTAAATGTGGCTTGCCAATTAATAATATTGTGTTATGATGGTTATCTATCAAATGTATGCGATTAGATATTTGTAAGATATCTATACACTAAGGAAATGTAAGACTATATTGCAACATTCCCTTTATATTTACTCATGTGCATTGTTTTTACCTAATCAAGACTGAATTTTTATTATTCTTGTTTACTTCAAAAAGTAGATTTCATCCAAATGTGAAGTAACCATTATTATCAGACTCGCTCTACCACTTTGTGCTAACTTTATTGTACCAGTATAAGTTTAATCTTAAAAGTTAGATTACTGTCCAAACAGATTACTGTCCATGTTCAATTTACTTAATCTAGGTAAATGAAAGTGTTTAGACTAGTAATACTCCCAGCACTACTTTTAATTTTAATTTTTTATTTGACAATATGTTTTCTTCAAACATAACATTTTGCTTCACCCTATGCCTCTTCCCTGCTCTCTTTTTCTTTCTCCTCTGTGATCTATCACTTTCTCATTTCCAGTTCTGTTGCAAACGTTGTTACCAAACAGCAGAAATATGCGTACTAGTATATGGCTTTACGGGTTGTACTATGAAACGAATTATGTCAGCGTTTCAGTCTCATCTCGTCCTTATTGGAACAATTCATAATGTTTAAGAGTAAACACATGTTTGGAAACGCTGTCATGAGTACATACAGGACGCCTGTAAGATTTTCGCTACTGCTTCACCTATTGTATGTCTTCCAAATATGGCTAAATGTATTAAGTTTGATTTCTCTGCGTACTAGCGTATATAATTCGATTAAAACATCAACTACTGTGGAACATCCGCGAAGGCATTTCCTGGTAGGAACGCACATATACGATGATATTCAACTTCTTATAAAGCTCCTTTATTGCTTCAAGTTTGTTGGAACACTTCTTTGGTTAGCTTGTATCTTGTTACAGTCAGGTGATATCCACCCAAACCCAGGACCCTTATTTTCCGAATCATCGATACACACAGATACAGAAACTTCTTCACCTACTTGCGATCTTTCAGCGACGAATCACTTATCTTTTGTACATTACAATGTCCAAAGCTTGGTGCATAAATTAGACATACTTAACACTGGTCTTCATGAGTTTGACATAATTGCATTTTCTGAAACCTGGTTAAATGACTCAGTATTATCTAGTGACATTATGTTCAATGGATTCCATCTGCCAATCCGCAAAGACCGCCCCCTTGATTCACATGGAGGTGTTATAATATATGTAAATGAAAATATTGCTTTTAAAAGAAGAAGTGATCTTGAATTGAATCATATTGAATGTATATGGATTGAAGTTATTCTTAACAAAAATAAATCAATCCTTTTTGGAGTATTTTATAGGCCGCCAAGTGCAGATTCAGCGTATATGAGAGCAATTGAAGACTCTTTTGGGTTAGCTTGTGATACATGTATAAACGATGTTATTATTACAGGTGACTTTAACCTGAATCTCCTCACACCAGCATCATTATCAAAAGTAGAAAACCTTTGTCAACAATTTAACCTTACACAACTTATACATGAGCCCACTCACCACACAGAGCAAACATCTTCAATAATTGACTTAATTTTTGCAAGTAACCAGAACAATATCATATTTTCTGGAATTGGAGAACCTTTTCTGGACCAAAATATAAGGTATCACTGTCCTATCTTTGGAATTTTGAAATTCCAAAAACCCTTAGCAAAAACTTTTTATCGGCATATTTGGCGTTATGATATTGGGGATTACGATAGGTTACGTAGTCTTTTTACTGAAACACAATGGCATCTTTTAAAATGTGATGATATTGATTTATATGCTGAAAATATTACTAATGCTATTTTACAAAAAGCGAAGTCGTGCATTCCAAACAAAAACATATGTATACGTCCACGTGATTTACCATGGATGAATAATCAAATTAAGAAAAAAATTCGACACCGCAAACGATTTTATAGAAAAGCCAAAAAGATTAATACCGATCTTCACTGGTCGAATTTTAGACATGCTAGAAATGAAGTTGTCCAACTCTTGCGAAATTCTAAATTTGATTACTTTAAGAATATGGCCAATAAATTGAAGTCTTCTGAGCTATGTGCTAAGGACTGTTGGAAAACATTGCGCACATTCATTTCTACAAACACACATCAATCAATTCCACCCCTATACGATGAACATTCGAACACGTTTGAGGCAAATGACACATTCAAAGCTGAACTCATTAATTCATATTTTGCAAATCAATCATCAATCGATGTACAACATCATGATCTTCCTACGCATAACACCGATAACAATAATAGCTTAAATTCAATTGATATTACTCAGGAAGAAGTCATCGACGCAATTAAATGTTTAAAGGTAGGAAAAGCTTCAGGACCTGATGGAATCGATAATCGTATCCTCAGGGAAGCAATGTATCAACTTAGCTCTCCCCTATGTGAACTATTCAGATCATGTCTTTCTGTTCGTAAAATGCCTTCATGCTGGAAAATTGCAAACGTGTGTCCGGTCTTCAAAAAGGGTGATCCAGCTCTTGTTTCGAATTATCGTCCTATATCCTTGCTTAATACTATCGAAAAGGTCTTTGAACGAATAATCCACAAACATGTTTTTAATTTCCTGCGTTCTAATTCCTTCTTTACACGGACTCAATCTGGCTTCATGCCTGGCGATTCGACAGTTAATCAGTTAACCTATATTTATGATACATTTTGCAAAGCTCTAGACAATGGTCTTGAAGTCAGAGTTGTATTTTTCGATATAAGTAAAGCATTTGACAAAGTTTGGCATGAGGGTCTTTTGTTCAAACTTCAAGCAGCAGGCATTCGGGGAGATTTATTAGCATTCATATCTAATTATCTTTCTAATCGTAAACAGAAAGTCATTCTACCAGGAGCAGAATCAACTCCTGCAGAAATTATCGCTGGTGTTCCACAGGGGTCTATATTAGGTCCCCTTCTATTTCTTGTTTACATCAATGACATAGTAGCTGATATACAAGCCCAAATAAACCTATTTGCCGATGATACAAGTCTCTTTATGATTGTAAACTCGCCGGATCAAACTGCAGCTGTTTTGCAATCAGACATAGATAAAATTTCACGATGGGCTGATCAATGGCTAGTACATTTTAATCCCTCCAAATCAGAATCAATGCTGATATCTCGTAAAATTAATGAACCGAATCATCCTCCACTTTCAATGGGGTACGTTGACATACCTATAGTAAATATCCACAAACATTTAGGAGTATATTTGACAAATGACTGTACTTGGCATGAACATATAACGTTCATTAAAGAAAAAGCGTGGAAGCGTATTAATATAATGCGTCGTCTCAAATCAATGCTTGATAGGACATCTCTTGAAACTATATATTTTGCATTCGTACGACCAATACTTGAGTATTCAAATGTTATTTTTGACAATTGTACCCAATATGAAAAGGATGAATTAGAAAAAATTCAAACAGAGGCAGCTCGTATATCAACTGGTTGTACTCGATTAGTGTCACTTGAAGATCTTTATAATGAGATAGGTTGGGAAACTCTCAGTCAAAGACGACGAAAACATAAGTTAGTATTAATGTACAAAATGCAGTTTAGAGAAGCACCTTACTATTTACAGTCACTTCTTCCTGACACAGTCGGAGCATCTAGCCAATACCCTCTTAGAAATGCGTCTCATTTCCAGTCCATTTATGCTCGAACCGCATCTTATTCACATTCATTTCTACCATCCACAGTATCCGATTGGAATTGTCTTCCAGAAGAGTTTAGAAATGCTGAATCGATTCATTCATTTAAAAAACACATTAATAGTGATCGACCAATTCAAAATCCATTGTTTTCCTATGGAAAGAGACGCTCTCAAATTTTACACACACGCATTAGAACTAATTGTAGTGCGCTAAATGAACATCTATTCAGGCGAAACGTAGTTGCATCGCCTCTATGTCAATGCGGTCAAAGAGAATCACCATTTCATTATTTTCTTGAATGCCAGCTTTATATTAATACCCGTGCAGAACTTCTGAACACTATATCTATTTATTCCGTCCCCTCTGTCCAAACGATTTTATATGGAGATAACATTCTGAATTATCAAACTAATACCACTATCGCTGAGGCAGTACACAAATATATTATCGATAGCAAACGATTTGAAACATAGTTTTTGCGACAGAACTTCTCTAGAACTTCTTTTCTCTTACTAAGTCTCTTCCGACATGTATGTAGGGTGTTTATACTTTACTTTTTTGAACTATCGCTTTAAATTTATACATGTATCTATCTTGCACATTTCTTCTCCATCTTTTCTTCTTTTCTCTATTAACTACTATATCTCCTTATCAAAATAATTTCATTGTTGTTATATGTATAAGCAAACCAATAATGTTCGTTTGAAAACATGCAACTTAATATAAACCTTTTGGAGAAGAACTATATAAGACGAAGTCTTCCGTTCTAATCCAAATCAAACTTGTTTGTATGCAATTGTTGTATGTTTCATGTGTAAATGCATTCTTGTTTGAAATAAATACGTTTAAACTAAACTATATATATATATATATATACATATATATCCTATGCAAGTTATTTAGTGGAATATATATATATATATATATATATATATATATATATATATATATATTCACATATATGGCCAGTTACGGGGTCTCTAATTCAGAATTAGGTCATGGGGTTCCCACTTTAAACACTATACTGACAGTAGGCATGTTTGACACATCTTTAGTCACTTCCTTCGAGATGAAGGGATGATACATCTAGAAGTTTATTCAATGACCCATGTTGGCTCATATAAATCTGTGTGTAGCTTTATTATTAGAACAACAAAATAAAGCCGTATAAAAAGTGCGTGTACGATAATGAAAGCATATTATTGTATATAACATCGTCAACAATAACATTAATTCATTTATATGTACGAAAACCATTGATTTGCCTCTTGCTATTTGCTACTTAATTTCCTATTTTAATTAGTTTGATACGCAGAGTTTTTATCTATAAAGGCATTGATACCTTTTTACATCTTTCAACTTTCTTTAAAAATGTGGCTTGTGATAAATACGAATTAACCTGCTAGAGCTTAATTACTCATTACCACTCAGGTTCCTGATATCCATTGCACATTTTCTCCGCACTTTTATCTCACAATACAAGACCTAGTCTTATGAAATAAAAAGCAATGGTTTTTAGGTTAGTTCTTAATGTATTAGCACATTGTTACACTTCTGTTAGAGGAAGTTGGTAGTCTGAACGTCGTAAAAATGTTGAAATATACATGGCAAATGCATGGGTTTATATTTTGATTATGATACTAGAGTCATCTTTGACTTTGAAATTTACCCCCCCGCCTCCCCCCGATCACTGGTATTTATGTCATACGGATGTGCGATAGTGTAAAACTGAAATTAAAGTAACGAATAGACGAACGGTATTATTACACTATTCAAGCAATATTTTGCTATGTCATAGCATTTTTGTAAATAAATACCATGCGGCAACTAGTAAACCAACACCGTCATCAATTGTCAGCGAAAATTCCTTTATCCGAAAACAAAGAAATCGTACAATTAAACAAGAAGTTATCTGAAGATAAATATATATGGTCACAACATGATGTCGTCGGAAAAAAACATATAATGGTCATTATAATCATGGTTGCTTAATGACCGACATTTCTCTTAACACTGCATATCTAAATTCACAAGCGATCTAATTATATGACAGCCATGCATTTAACGTTTGCACAAGTCGTACACATATAATTAGAATGAGGTTTTGCGATCTACCCATACATGAGACACAATAACTTGTTTGAGTTTGCGGATTTTGTCTTGTGTTAATTAAATGCAGGTTTTGAGTCATGCTCTAGTTTCATTAAATCTCAGGCTCAATGATATGTTTATTACATGCATTTTGTTTATAAAATGGACAATCTCATAAAACATTATTTATTTGTTGTTCATTTTAAACAGCCGTAGTGCGCGCTAGATTCAGGACGAAAGTCGTCGAGACTCATGTTGCTATGAACGACAGCTGTAAATATGTGTTTAGATGATAACGTGTCAGATAGTGATTTCCGTGGAGCGGCCACTTTTTCTTTAAATAATTCTAACCAGACACACGACTTGAGTTATTTAATATAGAGAAAAGGAAATGTAATGTTGTTTATTCTGCAATAATGATGGGAAAAGCCTTAGGTCTTCAAAATATTCATAAAGAATTCTGCCAATTTACACAATAAACGAAAAATTGTATGTGTTATTATTCAACAAATCTTTGTTTGGTTTAGTTATGAAATTTGTAATATTATAGGTGTTTTACTTTTAATGTACACGCGTTCTTGATTTATGCATGAGTTAGTCGTTTGAATAGTATTCTAAAACCTCAAAAGGAGTCGTGCATATTTAATCTTCTGTTTATGAAACAGTTTTTTTGTTTAGAGAAATATATATTTTTACAATTTATTGACTGGCTTTAAAGTTTAACTTATAAAACAATGGTCTGTCTGCAAATATTCTAACACAATTATGTTCACATAAACTACTCCATATGTTTGAAGTCGTGAACATTATTTTAAGGGACACAACTGTTGTTGCCATTCTACCATTGTCTGAAGGCATCGTTTGGTGTAGACCTTATAGGCCATTCGAACATCGTCATTTACATTATTATCAGGGATTTAGCCACAACGCCTAGGCATTTTTTCCTAATTGTTTCATCGATGTTGATTTGGAAAACTAAATGTACAGGTAATGAAGCCAGTAGATGTCCAGATTGCTAATTAAAACATTTGGTATAGTTGTATATTAATGTGAACAACATTAACCTTAGGGTTAACTATCTATCATTTTTCACAGCAAGCGTTAGGCCATACGTAGTACTTTCGGCATATTAACATTAAAAGTTAAAATAAACTTTAATATTTACGTGAGAACACATTAAAAACGTAACAATCTAACTATGTAATTAAGGTTGTTTTTTTTAGAAATAATGCATGTTTACAATGCACAGCGAATAAATCAAATTTCTTATATAAAATCGCAATCCATACATTAGTTATTCTTTTAATATAGAATGTGTAAATTGAGAAAAATACCCTGTCAAACTGGCTTGTTCAATAAGATCGTCGCATGAAGGATCCTTATTATAAAAAAACCTTTATTACCAGCTGGCGGTGGAAGACCTAATAACAGCTGTACTAAAAAATTATTAGATAGAGCATATGCGCAAATAGTACAAGCAGACGTGTGCAATGTAACGAAATAACCTTCTTCCCGATGGGAAATCATATTTCGGATACAGATGAAATTCTAAACATATTCCGGACTAACTATCAGGACCTCATAAATTCCCACATGAGACTTTAAACCACAAGGTATATTAGCATGACAACCAGAAACTTAGAAACATATTGCAAATGGAAATTGAAAAAATGTATTTATAATAAATAAGTCTAATATGTAAGTCAACAGCACTTGTACAATTATATTGTTCTGTTTATCCACTGTTCTTATCATTTGGGCATTATTTACTCCTGTTATGAATTGAAATAAAGTATTGTGTGGTACACATTGGATGTTTGTGTCGATGCAAAGGTCTTCGCCAGCAAACTGTTCCAGTCATGTGTCGTATATATCCATTAAGTAATCATTAACCACCATCACATTTAACAACGCCTTTGTATAAACATTGTAGGTTATGGCAAAAATGCATATTTCTTTATGGCACATGACAATGACGTTATACACAATCGATTGTACGTTTAAGCACCTGATTTTGTTATTGTTTTGCATTATTAGAATTACATAAACAATTTACAAATGTGTTAATTTGTAAGGAAAACGTTACGTTGTCAACGATATTGTTGCAATTGCTTTGATACATCTTTTTTATTCAGCGAATCTTTAAACATTGTCAGAGAGAACACATTAGTTTTGTTTTTGCATATTTGCAACGAGAATTCCTCGAACTGCTTTAAATAAATGTATATATTGTACACACTCATTATATATTAAACATCGTAAAACGATGTTTTACTTTTTTACTAGATGAATTGTTAAACAGCAAATGTGCTACTCAAATACTCACCAAACATCGATATAGTCTTCTACGTGATTCTCAAGTGAAGGTAAACTAGTAACATTTCCATCACTGGTTATGCTACAGGTATTCAACAGAATAACTAGGTATTAATGTAGGTATTTAGGTATTTACTAAAAAGGTAGATAGAAGTTGTAGTATTCAACTTTTTTAATGGAACGCAACTTTAATAAACATTCAAATAAAACTGTTCAATGTCCTTTCTCGAGCCTTAAGTTTTACTTGCACCCACGAAATACCTCGTCAGCATACGGATCTTGGTATTGTTGTTGGATAAGAGCTAACAACAATTGATATTATTTTAACGGAGATACAACTATAATAATGTAAAATAATAATAATAGGTTTAGAAGTCTGATTTGTTATGTTGAAGATTTAACAACATTTTACTGTAATCAACAGTCGTTTCAAGGACGTTGTCACGAGTATGTCTTATTTATAAAGATGAGAATATCATGATACCAGTTACTTAAGGTTCATGGGGGGGGCTAAAATTCATTAAAACTTCGCTTTGGTTTTTCTTCATTGAATGTGGTACAATATGGTCAAACTATATATCATTTTAAAGCTAAAGACGGATAGAATAACATAAACACATTTTTGACATTCAATATTTGTGTGCTGTATTCGTATTTTGGTTTAAAACCAATACTTTTTTACACTAATTTACAAAATCTCAATCTAAAGTTAGGAATGATATGCACTACCTTAAGTTGAAAAAATACAAAGCTATATACATATACAAGGTCAAGTTAGCAACATTTCACAGAAAATTATTGTCATAAAACAACAAATGAGTTTTTATTCAACTGCCTTTTTTGGCTAAATATCCTAAACATAGTTCTAAAAATAACTAAAACGTAACTACTTTTTAACAATCCAGGTATGGTGGATAATAAGAGTCACAATTCTATTTCAAAGGCTTAACAATTTTGTTATTTACCTCTAAACCAAATTGCAAATTTTAAACCATCTCAAATTGAAATAGATTGCAGACGACATATAAAATTGTAAAGGAATATAAAGAAATTGGCAAAACGATTGATTTTATATTTCGATTCCTTATACCCATTTGAAAGCGTGGCCATCGCTGTGATCCGTAGAAAAACGTGCAAAACAAATCGGTCGAAACCACGTGCAGTGGTGAGAAAACCGGGTATGTGTATACAAATACCTGAGATAACACATGCTTATTTTGACAGTTTGGTGGCAACTTGTAAAACAACTATTAACATTAATCAGCAAGAGATCGCACTAAATAACAGAAATGACCGCGTAGAGATATCATCACTTACCCTATTTGAAATAGTTTCCAGCTGAAAATTGTCCCCCACACGTCTTTTTAGTTAATTTGTATTGTTTTTCTGGAGCCGATGTGCATCTCACAGAATATCCAACCAACTTCCGTTGTTTTCACTTTCGTTATTAAAAACTCCGTTTAAAAGAATTATTACTACTTTCAGATTGTTAAAGCGATGTATTATTATATATTATCAATAGAATAGTATACCGTGATGAATTGAACGGAGTAATCTAGATCTTTCTGTCAGTCTGTAAGCGTACTATTTTATGCGCAATAATAAAGTATATGTGATTCGACAACGATTGTAAACATTGGTGAAATGCTTCTTACATAGTTATTCTTTTGAGTGTTTATGAGGTCTGATCGTGCAGTTTGCAAACATCAACGGAAAGATTACAATCCAATGCATTTGTCATCGTCAACCGTATGGAATGTCAATTAGGCGATGAGTGAGTTTTTAGCATGTTTCTTTCTATTTTATTAATTTAAAAATGGCTGCCCCCATGGTGATGAAATGACATGTGTTCGAGTTTTGATATTTCTAGATATGCAAACTTTTTTTACTATTTAAGCGTAACTTGCCCTCGTCAATGTCGATATCATTCACTAGTTATATAATTTTCCGCCGAAATACGTGGAATAAACATGATTCAGATTTTTGAAAATAATGTATATTTTAGTGTTAAAATCTCTTTGTATTTTTGATTGATTTTGTGGATGTTATGATACGTTGATGTACAAAATTGGTAGCAGTTTGAAGGAAAAACATCCATTAACGCATATATGTATACATTATCAATGTGGCACTCTTCCTTTAGTCAAATTTGAGTTGAATGCTAGGGGTCCCACATTTTTCAAAATGAAGCCTCTACATGAACCTTAATTGGGTGATCTTTGACATTTATAAAAATAAAACAAATTATTTATTTAAGAGCCTCGTGTTAAATAAAATAAACATTACGGGGAGTCTGCTAAAATTGAAAAAGTTTTTTTTTATATAATATACATTAAATGAAAATTATCATAAGAAGTTTGTATGTGTTACAGAAGTATCATCTAAAGTGTTCTTATGGAAACCACTGTAAAAAAAAATTCTCATAAATGCATCGGTAGTTGTGCGCACATTACAAAACAGTGTATTGTTCATTTGAAACATTTAATTAATCGTTGGCATTAGATGATTTGTATTTATTTACAACGTTTCTTATTATACACTCTAGATTGGAATGGTGTACATTACATTTTATTCCCGTTGGCTTTGCAAGCATAACTTATAAATATCACCCACGCAAAGAAGTTTCATACAAATATAATGTTCCGCAATTCATATATAATGTGTGTCAATATTTTTGGTAACATAACTTACATCAGAAGAATGCAGTCTGTATTTAATCTGCCACTCCTTGTTTTTCAAATGTGTCCATGGAAACCATTTTAAAATCTCTTCCAAAGAAATTTAAATAAACAATATAATTACTAAATGAATATAATTTGCAAAAAATGTTGCATCAGCAACAAAACTTTTTTTTACCATTATCTGTGGACATGTTCTAAGAATATTTATTTACATAAAATGTACTGAAAGTATTGAAAATGATTTTTTTAAATAAAAGTGAGCACCTGATAATTTAAAATTTGTCGAATTAATAAGCATTGATATATATTGATCAAGATCGTGCTCATGTACATTTGTTTTTATAGCGCATTAAAGAAACATATTCATATCATTCCATAGTTAAACAAGTTTATCTTATCAGGATTATGTTACATTAAAAATGTAACTACACTTAAACAGTAAGACATTTATACAGCAACTTTTCAATAAAACAATTTACAGTGTGTTTAAAGCACCGTTTATAAATCATGCTTTTGTTGTTTTTATTTTTCGGTAACAAAGTTTTGCGCATACATTTTATATTAATCTGTTTAGGGATATTAGAAAAATGAATCGCAGCGTAAAGATTTCGATGCCATCGTGGACTGCTGCCATGCCACTGCGTTGTGTAACCGTCGTGAGCAATACGCGCAAATAAAGCGCAAAATTGTCAAGCACCAAAGTGTTGGTTTAGACGATGTTATTTGCAGAAGACGGACACGAGTCAGGTCTATGAGAGATTGAGGCCGCTGATATGTATTTAAATATTCGTTATTGAAAATGTCTTAAAAGTTCATCTCTAATCGTCGAGTAAGAATGTATCTGAGGCCACTATAATCATCGAGATGTCACATGATACTTCTTTTGCGGCACACACAAAATAATACGAACAGCTTTATAGACAGAAACTTTGAAATTATTCTGTGTCTGATATATACGGTATTGAATTGGTATTTTACAGGTTATTCAAATGAGAGAGTACGGTAATGGTGTAGCGCGAAAAATGCACGGGTTTGTCGTTTTGGGGTTTATATGAGTTGCAAATCTATTAATTCTCCATTCGAGATGTGTACTTGACGGGCATATATTATTGAAAAGGAGCAAGGTCAAAAAATCGGTTTAAATATTTTTACGCGTAATATTGCAATAATAAAAGGATCCTCTGATTACCGTGTGTCGAACGGTTAAGAAAACAAATAAACAAATTCCTGAATTAATGCAAACAATGCAACAATAAAAGGACACATGCAAGTGCACAAGACTTGCAGAAACCTAAACGTTGGCCAATTTTTACGATACAATATTTGATAAAATAAGCATTCCAATCGGGACGGGGTATACCCACTGAAATGTGTATATCGTTATGTCATTTGCATTTGGATTATTTCAGTTGAAGTTAGAATTCGAAATGCTTTTATATATACTGTTTTTTTCCTTTTTTTGGTAATGTGCGAGAGAGAGAGAGAGAGAGAGAGAGAGAGAGAGAGAGAGAGAGAGAGAGAGAGAGAGAGAAAGAGAGAGAGAGAAAGAGAGAGAGATAGAGAGATTTTGGGTTGGTGGATACATCTTGCAAATATCGCAGCTGCTTTAATCATATCTAATGCTTCTTGTTGTGCCTCTCTGCGAATGTGCGAGGTGGATGGACGTTGGAGGCGTTCTGTGTGCGCTTTGGGCATCGGTGCGGGCGGGCAGATTTTAAGGGCCCTGGTATCCATTGCCTTGTGCTTTTGAATGGTATAGTTGATTTGTGCACTTGAATGATAATGCATTTATGCTTAACGTCTGATGTTTATCAATAATATTGCACTTTTCGCATGCCACGCACGTTTGATAATACGTATAACGGCGTGTCCTTCAGAATTGATGAAGTATCTTGCCAATTCTTTATATGTATAAGAAATGTGACACAACATTTACGGACGTCTCAAGACTCTTCACATCAGCGACATTAAGGTCGATTTCTGTTGCACATTGCAGACAGTGGATCGCAAGAAGAATTATTGTTTGCGTTTATTTGCAGAGAGCCCCGATCAAAAAAACACCAACTCCTTGTTTGTCTGTGTATTATCATTTATAAGTAAATGGAGTGTTGAGTTGTTGTTGATAATGAGGAGGATTTTATAGTTTCTTGACAATTAAATTTGATTGCATGATTTGCGAGCATGTGCTACGACAATGACAGTTTTGTATAGTAAGTCTGCATTTTTACAGTAAAATTCCCATTAGCGTCTGACATTCCTCGTTGCTGATTTCTGCCGTATATGATGGCTCATCAAGAAGGGCGAAAACACGAGCGTGACGACTTGCAAATCCGCCAAAACACCAGAGCCATGTATAAAAGGCAATAGCACTGCAAGGTTATTTCCGCCGGTTCGAAAACAATATCACATTAATCTCCTTTTATTTCAACACATTTGTTTTTTAAGGCGAGATGGGACCCCAGATTTATTGTTTTCGTCTGAACATGTGCGACACTTCATTGGATTGTATTATTTTGTGGACAAGAATTAGCGGAAGATACGAAAATAACGTCCTATTTATTAGAAAAATATGTTTCGCCTTTTCAATTTGCAAAATGAACCAAATTGGTTCTCCGTCTTCAATTCCATCGAGCAGAGAAGTGAACTTGCCACAAATAAGTATTTACAATCAGTGGCCGGGTTTATATTTATTAGTTGTATTCATTATCTATTTAGTGTTATATGAATTGTCGAAATATGTTCTTGAATGGTGAAATTCAAATAAATTGCTTACAACTTTTCACCAATTAGTTATTCTAATATAAACACTATTTTGGAAAAAAGAACACTTTTCTTCAATAGTGTCTCATATCTGGACATTTCCTTCAAATAATTTTGTGTGTGTGTGTATTTTTTTAATTCAATATAAGACATACAATGTATGCATGTATACGATCATACAACAAAGTGATACCATGTGGCAGCAATAATTTCCAGACATGTTATACATGTTATGCTAATATATCGTTTTTTGAAATTGTGGTTTCCTTAAGATACAAAAAAGAGTTTGATATGTATTTTTGTTTTGGTTGTGTGTGATAGGTGAAAAAAGAAGGACAACAGAGTAGTTATGAACAAGGCTTTTTTCAAGCAATATGGTCCCCTACCGGCTCCACCATTGTCAGAAATTCCACCATTTTCAGAATTAAAAAAAATGTTGCCATAGCAACCACAATTTTTGACGTAGGAACAAGATGAAATGACGTGCATTATGTCCATATAGCTATTTATCCATGTTGCACGTTTCATGAAAAAATATTAAGAACTTTTAAAGTTATCGCAGGATCCAGAAAAGTGTGACTGACTGACTGACTGACTGACTGACTGACTGACTGACAGACAGACTGACAGACAGAGCGCAAACCATAAGTCCCCTCCGGTGAAGCCGGTAGGGGACAATAAGGATTGGCGCATAAACAGAGAAGAAACCATACTGGACTTGTTATGAAAGTTTAATGTGTTTCCATTTTACAATGTTTAGGGCTATTTCTTTTTCAATTTGAATCTTCCGTTTTAAATAATTGATAAAACAGTTAATTTTATTTATTTGCTTTCTGTATTTCATGCTGAATATAAAATATTTCATTAATATAATGATGTAATTCACAACGTTATAAACCTCTTGTATTTTGAAGTTTTTTTTTCCTAAACTGATGTCCGAGAGCGATAGTTTTACATTTGATTGTTGTATCTCTAGAAAGGTTGTCAATTGATTCCATAGAGATTGAATATGCTTACACTCCCAGAAAAGGTGTTCTATTGTTTCAATGTGTTCACTACACATATCGCATAGATTTGTGTTTGATAGGTTGCACTTGAAAAGATATTTATTTTTAGCTATGATTCTCTGAATTTATTTATATTGAAAATTTCTTAGTGTACAATTGGTAGTTGATTTATATGGCATGACAAATATTTGTTTCCAATTAAATTCTTTTTCTCCAAAACGGTTTTGCCATTTAGTTTGAGCTTTAGAGATTTCGGTAGGGTTTTTAATTTGAAGATTGTAAAATATTTTGTTCGTTTTGTTTAGTTTTGCAATTAGGTTTTCTACGAATACTTTTTGAGTACATGGTGTGTTATTTGTATTGGTAGCAGTTTGAATATGTATGGGTATTCTTTTGATCAATGTGTAGTACATCAGGAAATTACTTGTAGGTATTCCGAATATGTAGCATAAGTTATCAAAAGAATAGAAGTCGTTTATTCTGTAGTCGTACAATTGATCTACATATTTAATGTTCCGTTCGAACCAATGTTTGTAGAAAAACGTCTTATTGTTAGTTGTTATGTCTTTATTGTTCCATATAATGATTTTACTGTTTATTTTGGGTTCTAAATTATAAGTTACTTTACACCATGCCGATAAAACATTCGATAGAATTATATTTTTGGTTGAAATTTCATCTAAGATATTATTGTCGATATTACATTCAAAAAGACAGGAGTCACCATATGTTTTAAGAATTTTCTGGTAGAATAATGTCCATTTACTCGTGTTGGTATTATCTAAATATATTTTTACCCAACTGCATTTGATTGCATTCAGGAATGAATCTTTATCCGTAAGTCTGATACCTCCATATCCTACTGATTGAATGAATTGAGTTCGCTTAATTTTGTCAATTTTCTGTCCCATATGAAATTAAGTATTTCTGATTTTATATCTTCAATAATGTCATTTGGTGGGTTTGGGAGAACTGTTAGTGTATAAATTAGTTTAGGAAGAGCAAACGTTTTCAGCACGGCGTTTTTTTCCGATAAGTATAAGTTTACGATGCTGCCATGATTTTAAACATTTTTTAAATTTTTGTAATTTAGGCAATATGTTTTTTAGAATTGTTTCATTTTCATTGTTTGTAAAGGTTATTCATAACGTTGTTGCTTCATCTGATGTCCAGTTAATTTCATTTCTTTTTTTAAGAAGAATATTACTTTGTTTAAATATACCTACTCGTAGAACAGTGCATTTACTTTTATTTAGTTTAAGACTCGATGCCAAAAAGGGTTAGCGATTCTATAAGATTATTGAATGAGTCATGTAAGAAATAAGTTACATCGTCAGCAAATAGGGACTGTTCAATTTCTTCGTCGGGTTCTAGCGATATTCACTTTATATATTTATTTGATTGGATATAGTGTGATAGATACTCGATGCATATAATAAATAGCGAGGATGAAAGTGGACATCCTTGCCTTACCCCTCGTTCGATGTTACAACTGTTTGAGATAAAAGCCATTGTTTATGATTTTACTGTTACTATCGGTAAAAAAAAGTTTTACCCAATTAATTAGACTTTAATCGAAATTCACATTTTCTAAGCAAGAGAACATAAACGAATGGTCTAGTGAATCGAACGCCTTTTCGAAGTCTGCAAAGAAAATGAGGCCAGAATTATTTGGTCGGTTAAAAAAAATTATGCATTCTTGTATCAGACGTACGTTTTCACAAATGTAACGTCCTTTGATGAAACCAGCTTGAGATCTTAAATTGAATAATGGTAATATTTTTTTAATTCTGTTTGATATACTTTTTGTTGCAATTTTATAATCATTGTTCAGTAAACTAATCTGGCGCCAGTTTAATAAGCAATGTAAGTTTTTTCCAGGTTTTGGAATGAGTGATAGTATACCTTGTTTGTGTAGTGTAGTTAAGTTTTCGTTGTTAAATGAATAGTTAAGTGAATTAATTAAATGTGTTTTAATATCATTCCAGAATATTATTGTCAACAGGTTTTCGTTTATAAAGGGTTTCGAAAAATAAACGTTTTTCTTCTAGTATTTGAGATCTGTTTGTTATATCTTCGCCATTGACTACTAATTTGTGTACAGTTTTTTGCTCAGTTCTACGTTGTTCGATGTTTGCGAAGTATTTTGTATTTTTTTTCATTGTGTTCAACATGCTGTGAACGTGCTCGTAGTATTATACCGTTGAGATGTGTATGATAAATTCCTTCTTATATTTTTTGTTTTGTTGTTATTTCATTTTCAATGGCTTTGTTATCGTTTGTGTTTGTTTCATGTAATTGTTTTTCATGTGTTTCAAAATTTTGATAGTTTCAGTTTCAAGTTTGTGTGTTTTTTTTGGTTTAAATGATGTGTATATAAGTGTTGTGTTACGTATATTTCCTTTAATTACTTCCCATAATGTGTTTGGGTTTGCATCTTTATTATTTATAACTGTATTGAATATTTCTTGTTTTATTTGCGTTTGAAATTGTGTATCTAATTAGATGCTGTTATTTTTTAAAAGTGTCCTGGGCCTCTTTCAGGTTGTATTTTGTGTAGTGTAAGTTCAACTAAAGAGTGATCGGTCTTAAATCCTGGTTTTATGCTACATGTGTCGATAATATTGCAAAGTGACTCAGATATTAAAAAATAGTCTAATCTACAGAATATAGTTGGTTTTGTGTTTGGGTGCCATGTGAATTTGCTTTCGTTTGGATATACTGCACGCCAGATGTCTATCATATTGTAGTTTTCAATTATGTTATTTAAAATGTTTCTATTTTTAGGAAGAGTATAAAGGTTTCCCTTCTTTTTAATCTAATAATGGGTTAAGAACAGTATTGAAATCACCACCGACTATAATGTTTTTATCTTGGTTATTAGTTATAAAGGATTGTAATGTTTCGTAAAATGTGGAATCATCTGTGTTAGGGCCGTTAACGTTGATTAATGTTAATTGTGTTTCGTGTATTTTGATATCTATACTTGCTTGTCTGCCAATTATTATTTCGTTAAAGTTATCGACTGTGATCCCTTTATTATTTTTTATCATAAAGGCAATGCCTTGTTTATAAGTATGTTGTCCACTGAGATAGATGTCTCCGTCCCATTCATCTTTTAAGGTTTGTGCTAAAGTATGTGTCTAGTGACTTTCTTGTAATAGGCATATACTATATTTTTTTCGTCTAACCATTTGAAGATTTGTATGCGTTGTTCTTTATTGTTGAGCCCTTTTACATTTAAAGTACATATTTTAATCATTTAATGAGGTAGAGTGTGATGTAAATGAAAGTTGTATGTCCTTGTCCAGTTAGTTTCTATTTTAAACCATGTCCAGATGGTTTCTATTATAAGACATAAGATGTCCGCACTTACAAACACAAATTGGAAACAAAAATTGGGGATACCAAAAGATGAATATTCCATAGATACGAAGAAGTAAAAAGAAATAATCACAATATTGAGAACAAAAACACAATAAGCGAGTGGTCCCCAATAGAGACATAGACAAAAAAGCATACGCATAATCTGCATATAGTGGAAGGAAACAAAAAAAACAATAAACACAGGAAAACATAAAGGTAAAAAAGACAATATGTGTAACGGCAGCTTGGCTAAACATTACAAAGATAAAAAAAACATATGCAATCAGTAAAAAGTTAATTTCAGTATTAATTTTGGAAAAATATGTTTAAATAAAAAAAAATTTTATAGTATTTTTAAGAGCAGATATCAATCAAAGCGAATGTTATTAAAAAAATTATTAAGTTTATTTAGTTTTTAATTTACAGTATGTATTAGATTTATGTTGTCTCATTCTCTTATTTTAAATGCAGATATAAATTTATACAATGTAATTAAGAAATGGATAACATTTTTCATTTATATAAAAAATCACTAAATGTACTACTTTCTGAATTCTTTTGGAATTTATTGTTATTTTCATGTGATCATAAGCGCATAACAATAACCTATGATTGACATAGAGTATTTACAAATTTATACATGTAATATCAGCATTTACTCAATAAAATGATAACGCGCTGGTTATGAGATTGTTGGTTAAAGCTTTGCACAATGAAGTTTGCAACAACAGATGTCAATCCTAGGCGGTAACAAATAGGATTATTTTTTCAAATATTATCAGATTAACATGGAAAAAACAAGTTTCATACACAAGGATTAAAGCTTTAACAAATTAATGACAACTTCCATGTAGGATTAATATATGTAATTGGAGTACACATAAGTTTCATACTAATGGATTAATGCTTTAACAAATTACTATAGATAGTTTTTTTTTCCAAATGTTTTCAGATTAACATGGAAAAAACACACATAAGTTTTATACACATGGATCAAAGCATTAACACATTAATGAAAACGTCTATTTAGGAGTTATATAATACTAATTGAAGAACACATAAGTTTCATATACATGGATCAAACCTTTAACAAATTAATGACAGCTTCTATTTAGGATTAATATATGTATTTGGAGTACACATGCTTTAACAGGTGATTTCTAAGACGGTTTTGCTGATGTTAAATCCTTCAAATAAATTAATTAAGTAAACTGAATGGTCTAGAACGCAGCGATTTGGTTTTATTGCGAAACCTCGATTTCCTTTATATGACTTATTTAAACAAAAATAATTTTCAAATGTTTTCCATCACGATACGGAAAATGAAAAAACACGCAATTAGCGTTCGCATTTCAAATATCACAACTCTAAACTAAAATTTGTAACAAAATTGACGAACAATACCAACCGTCACCCTATTGTGTGATATATAGCATTATTTATTTCAATGTTAAAGTAAACAAGCGACATCATATTCTTAATGTTGAATGTATGGTTATCAAAATAGCTCATCAACGACCTCATATCATACGAGATAATGCTGCAAGTTTGAATTTTGAATGATGAAACTCGTACGAGAATGTCATCGGACACATGTGTTTCTACGTTAAAAAGGACTGATAGACATAAAAGAAAAAACAGCTAGACTCCATTAAAAGTCAATTTTAATAATAATGATGTTTGGGAAAGTAAACGTTTAAAATGGATAATTACTGACGTGCTTGTTAACGTAGGGCGATCACACCCGCACATGCACACTTTTATATAATAAAAACCATTGTCTTTAAATCTGCGTGTGTTACATTTAAAACGTGAAGGAGAACGCATGTGGACTTATTTGTTCTACGGACATAAAGAAAGACAAACATACAAAGGTGCGATGTGATTCTAGTGTATCCCCTTTACTTTGTAACGGTGAAACTGGTTATTAAGTACACAAACATAATGTATGTAAACATTGGTCAAACTGCTACATTACTTGAGTCTCATATCCTTCAAACAAAACACATATGTGTTGTTTATATACAACACTATGTGGTAATAAATGAAATGCAAATCAGGAACGAATTTAAGATACTCAATAGACCTTCTGTCTGTTGATTAACTAATGAAAATCAATACCAAACCCCTACGTATTTACAAGACCGCAGCATGTTATACAATGTAATACAAAGTCGACTAATATAAAAATGGTCGTCAACAAGCACATTCCATTTATACAAATATTGTTGTTGATGTTCAAATATTCCAGATTTCCAATCTATAGATTCATGAAAATTCCTGATCTGCCTAAACATAATAATATTGTTTAACTTATAATAATAACAATAATGATTATAAAAATACAGTTTAAGGTACCGTACACACCTTCTTTTAGCAGAAACTGCAGCTTAACTATGGTTATACTCATACTTTAATATCCAGTGTTCTTAATTAATCAATCGCAGATAATCCGTTTATTTATAGGTAAAGGTATTTACTTTATTACATATAAGCCAAGGCAAACCTGTGAATAGAATTCTCCTAAAACATTAATTATTTTCCGTTACATGTTAGCACATAAGATGATGCAAGTCGACAATGGTAAAGAAACGGTGTTTTGACGTCAACAAACCCTAGTATTTCAGTTCGAACTACAAAATCTTCATTGTGCGAACGTAATATTGCGACTATTGAAGTTGTCTTGATATTATGTGAAGTAATTGTCTTTCGAGAGAGATTGCACAGCACTTCAACAATATTTTTTTTAGAAATCTTCTGAATAATAGTTAACACAACTTGTGTCAATGTCCAACATTTTGACTGTCCATTAAATTAAAATCCTTAAATCCGTAAAAAAATCACCTATAGCCTAATCAAACAATCACACAATGCTGCAACTGTTGCAAAATATCTCAACATTATAGAATGGTCAACACACATTACTTAATCATCTTTGGTTTTATAAGAAATACTTTCTGATTCCTGTGTGATTATAAATAAAGTATACTTGACTTTATCAAAACGTGTTTACCTGCAAACGTCTGTAAGCAATTACTTCAGTCAGCAACATTAATCAGCGAAAGTATATTCATAAGTTTCTAATCTTTGTTAAATTGTGATTTTTTGACATATGCATGGTGCTAAATGTTCAATAATTAATGAGATCGACAATATTATATCTCAATCAAAGCAAGACAAACGTATTTGCACATACATTTTATTTATTGGGTATGTCTTCATTTGTCTGCATTTTCGTCTCTAATATGTTTGGTCAAAATGTATCAACCTTAACAGCAGACGTTTTAACATATGTGTAAGTTGATAACTATTTACAAGTGTAAACGCCAGCGGTTTGCTATATAACAAAAAGTAAATATGAGCGTTCCGTTGTGAAATAAGCATACAATAAGCAAAAGCAAACAGTAAGCATATGATATCAATACAACCTAGTACCTAGTAACAACATGGGATTATTATAACACTTTAAAGTTTAACATTGTCATGCAGAGTATAAAAATATACGTTCATTATGATCGAGTTGTTACTGTTAACTTCATTTGCAAATTAAGCCAGCTCTCATCCCGACGCCCATGTTCAATTAATCTAAATGTCAGACGATGACTGTCTTTCTAAATGAATTGTTGATTAAAGCTCCGCCTGTGTCTAGTATATGTGGGCTATGAACCTTGGTTTATTTAAAGCCTAGTTGTTTATGATAATGTTGTATGTATCATTTAGTTCTTCATACCATATTGTGGCGTGGAAATACTTCAAAATCATATTATCATGCATGAAAGGTGTAAATCTTGGTGCACGGAATAACTTGTCTCAGCACTAATGTACTGGGAAAATTGCGACATACCACAAGAGACATTTATCCTAAATATGCCAAAACGGTATATACTCTGACTTTAACACCTTAAATCTGTGTTAACCAAAACGTTGACTGTAATGCAAGAAATAGTGCGTTGTTAATTAGTGCATAACAGTGCACTCTACTTGCTTGTATTTAAATGTTTCGTTTAAAATCGTTTATTCAGGTAACTGTCACATTGATTAAACCATTTTCGGATTTGCTTATATGCCTATACTATGGTGAATTGTAGACAATATTATGCTAGAAGGCCTATAATAGTGAATTTAATGAAAACACGTTGCATTTGCATGCAAGAGTAAGCTTGCTCGGAATAGCAGGGTTAGGTAAAAGATTCAAAGATACCTCAAGGGCGTGTTCTAGCTATTACTTCTAAAACCGAATCTGTCTTTACTTCTATATTATGTAAATGATATGGAAAACACAAACTATTTATAGTGCTACACAATTAAATGGTAAATAATAGTATTTTAATACTGACTGTTTCCGACATTATATATTTATATGTCACTTTTGTGAGTTATGTCGTAGTGAACTCCGTGGTTAAGCGAAGATGGTGGCTATATCATACACAAACAATGGTCAAACATAGATACAGTTGAAACACTTAATATCGATGTGAAAAATTTGCAGTGTATTTGGACTGATTGAGCATTTTAACATCTATTTTGATAGTTTCGTGTAACCACATACTAAGGACTTTAAGTTAAATACGTGTTCCTCATAGCAATAACATTAGTAATGTACAGCCATATCAAGATAAATAAGATTGAATGGTCTGCTAAAGAAAACAAGACAAAAGCGTGTAGTAAGCTCATTAAACCGTTCCCCATTTAGGAACACTTCGTTCAAAAGCCTCACACATAACCAAAATAGGTTTAAAACCATCCCATAATATTTCAAAAGCAGGGATTTGTTTTCAATATAAATGTCTCCAGAAACGACGACGATTTAAGACCAGATTTAGATCAGAGAGAATGCACTGTGACATCGTCCTTATTTTACTTTAAAATTTCGATAGACGACCTAGATTTTTTTCTGATCTTTTTGAAACCAACTACATAAGGTACACACGATTGGGAGTGTTGTGACTAAAATAAACATAATTGTAAAGGCGCAATTGATGACTTCATTGCCATATGTTTTCTTTAAAATATTACATTTATTACTTTTACTTTCATTTTGTTTTGAAAAAAAATCCCAGGAGCTTCGCATGTATATTTTGTAAAAGGTAAAATATTAGAACATGTTAATCGGCGCGTAGGAATACATACTTACGGTTAAATCGGGGTCACGCGAGGTACTGCCGGAGATCAACTATATTATTCGATCCTGCTTCCATGTTTGCAATAGAGGCCGGATAAAACTATAAGTGATCCAAGGCTGGTACCTACATGACATTATATAAACTGGTAATAAACGCGATGTTAGATTGGACTAATGGTGGTGAACTTTGTTCAATATATCGGATCAAGCTCATAACAAACCAATTAACTAACAACACACACAGATGATGTCTAGGAGAGAAACTAACGCCGTTTCATACCGAAGCAGGAATTAAGAACGAACGTTCTTATTTAATTACATTAGAAGTGCGGCGTTTGTACTAAACGTACAAACAAGTAAGCGCACCTATATAGAAACATGAATTAATTAAATCTTTCCACAACATATAAACATTTTTTTCTTATATTGCAAGAGCATATGTTATACCTGTTATATAACAAAAATAAGAATAGCAAGGCGCCCATTTTAACTACGATTGTCATTTCAGTTAAAATTGGACGGTCTGCATACAGATATCAACAGTAAAAGTTTATATATATCGTGACCTTACGATGACGATACATGTTGTTTTACACAAAATGTTTGAGGCCAAATCTGCTTCTTTTGTTCTTGTTCTTATAAGATAATAATGGGATATTTTGTCACAATTTCAGAATCTAAAGAAAATTGTTATTTAACGCTATATCAATATGATATCATTGCCTTATTTCATTATGTTCCAACACGTATACTTTCATAAACACCACTAGATTCCCCCCAAACCTTTTATTTAAATGGTAATACATGTAAACAAGTTTTAGCGGCTTACACCAGGAGGTTTCTCTGGAGTTCTTTTCATAGACTTCATGTTTTCATGTGTCTTAAGACACATGTCGCAAAGCGTTAAATACTATTTTCATCGAGTGCATTTCGATGAGAGACCACACGTTCGTTCTGTGATGTGTGGTATTTGGGTAATACAAGTCTTGTTCCTACAGTTCAAGGTGGTGTTCGTCAAATTGCAAAATCTCGTTTTTTTTCTTTAATGAAATCAGATCGAATATGTAAAAAAATGTATATCTATGTTTTCGTTGGGATCTTATTACCCTACGAGAAGAATTCAATGCCTACAAAATCAATAATATTTGCATTATATGATTTCCATATGAAGCACGAGTAAACGTCGCCCACATGTGGCCCATATGACCGTGATGGATGAAATTATAAATGCATGTTTGTAGCAAATGGTCTTAAACAGTACCATAATAAATTTAAAATGATATTTGGAGCCGTTAGTAGCATATATATAATATCTGCTCATGCATTCTCCTTTCTGTGTTCATAAAAACGACATATATGAAGATTTATTTTGTACATCTCTAGAAATCCCAAGAATCTTGAGGGATGAGCCATACTTTCAATTATGAAATATTTGGTAATTTCACCCTTCACTTCAATCGTTTACCGGCAGCACCGCTTTGTTTAATTGAAACAATTACATACAAATTAGTGTCCATTAAGTCGTGTAAATATGCATTGTTTGTGAAAAAAGAACGGTAATTTGCTATTGCTTCGGGAAAATTTCTATTTTGAGATTCACTAACGTCTGATGTTATCACAAATTGTAACAAGATAAGTATTGATGTAAAGCATCAAAGGGCGTCGGGAAATTCAGTGTAAAAGGCACTCAATGAAGTTACATGGAACGATTTTTTTCGGCGTAAGCTGCATAAGCCAGCTTTTCACCCTGACTTGACCTTTGTAAGTGTCCAATAAAATTCAAATAAAATTTCCCGCGGCTAGGTACGAATGAATACACTTCATTTATTCCATTGGCTGATTTGAGTATACCACCAGAACATTGGAAACATATCCGCGTCTTTGTACCACTGTTTTACTGTATGAAACAATTTTATCTCTAATGAAAAGGCTTAATAGATAGAACAGTTTTACACTCAATTCTCGACATCAATACAGTTTGTGCGTACACCTTTTATTTTCAGAGTATTACCAGCGCAAAAGCGTTTATACTTAAAAGGCTATGTTCTCATATTTAGTACTTACTTCCATATTCCTGTCAACATGTTAACATGTAAAAGTATAAAGAGCAGTGGAAGCGAGGCCTCACTTTAAAGAATTGCATTTCAACCCGCGAGGTTTCGGGTCAAGTCGCGGACATTCAGAGTTTATATACAGGTCATCACCGGAGTTCGCGGTCAGTAAAATAATCGTTATATAATAAAGACGCTATCCGTGAACTAGGTTACCTGGAATTTTCTTTAGACCAGAAATATGTTAAAAGAAGATATTCAGCAATATAATTATGGTATGTCAATAATAGATTCTTAATGTGTTTTCAACAATACAATGATAGATATTATTTTTAATAAATTTAACAATAATTATTCCACCATATTGCCTAATGTACTAAAGTGATATTATGAGCATGTAACAGTTTATAGGTGTCTATCGCAACCGTTGATTATTTTTGATGTTTCTACTTCATATACACTTATAGTAATTAATGCAGCATCAACATACTAAAACAATATACCAGAAAGAGAAAAATAATGCATTTGAATATTAACCGTACTTTCGTTTGACAACTGATCATGCGTTTACGAGTTGAACCTAAATTTAGTTTTAGTGCAGATTTGTTCATACGACACAAAGACACAATATTGTTTTACGGATCATTTCGGCTTACAGGACTGGGTGGGTCACGTAAGAATATCGAATATAAAATATATTTTTATAAACAACTGGTAGCAAGGTGAGTTGCAGATAATTGATCAGTAACCACATTTTAACTAACTATTTTGACCTGTTAATTCTTTTCAGCTCAATTCAACAGTGCAAAATGCCCATAATATCACTTTAAGCATGAGCACGATGATTCTCGATACTGTTAATAATCGAATCAAATAGCAATGCCCGACATACCACTAAAACAGGTTTGTTCTCGTGTGGCCGGTTGACTCATGTTTAAATTTCACTTACATTCTTCTTTTGGTTTTCTGTTTTGTATCTATAGGTTTATGACCAGCAATATGTTATAATGTAAAATAAGCCGCGAAAACTCCCCGTAACATCCCGTACTGCGTGTGATGCAGCTAAGAACTGCACAGAAAAAGACATTCGCTATCCTTGATCTCATTCATTAAACTATTTACGCCGTATATCTTTTTTAAAGATATTTCTTGTTTCTACTGTAAATATTAATATATTTGCCGATTATTTTAAACAAAATGGAAACAGATACTGGTATAACCATTAGCTATGATTTTGTGGTATAACCGCCAAATAACCATTTTCTGTGATTTTGTGTTGTAACCCCCAAATATTTCATAGTTCATTTTATTTACATTGGTTTCCTTTTTTTACTGGCATCCGTGTGCAGTTTTCATTAATGGAACATAACTGTGTAGGTTTTAAAAAATCTGCTTCATCTTGTAAGCTTTATTTCATATTTTTCTCAACTTCAAGGGGAGTTGATTCTGAACTTATTCTTACGTTGCTCATTTACGATAGGGGTTGTGTACTCATTGATATGAAAACACTGTACAAGTTTGAAAAAAAAATGACAACTGTAAATTGCATAAAGAAGCTGCATTTCACAATACTTTGAAATTCAGTAAAAGATCATAATAGATTTATTGCTCCGATATTCATCATTTTCAATAGGGTTCGAGTAATACTGATATAAAAAACACTTAACAAGTTTGGAAAGATTCAGACGAAGGTTGTGAAATCTTTTGAACGAGTGGAAATTGTTTATTTTGTCAAATTTAATAGAAAAAAATCTGGACTTATTGTCCCGATGTTTCTCATTTTAAAGGGGGTAAAAATGCTCATTGATATGAAGACACTGTTAGTTTGGAAAGAATCTGATGAAAAATGTTGATATAATCACCTAACCAAGCAGTTTTTCACTTTTATTTTTAAATTCAAAGAGACATAATTCTGGACTAATGGTCCGATATTGCTCAAATAGAGTTTGGGTTGGGTCCTCATTGATAAAAAAAAATCTAATTAAGTTTGGGAACAATCGGATGAACATTTTGGACTTCGAACAAGGATTTCAAAATTTCTCAAATTATAAGGAAGATAACTATTGAGGTAATGGTCGGATAATGCTAAAGGGCCCATACCACCTGGATAGTAATACGTGTCGCGCATCGCGCTCTTTATGAGGTTCTTAAAGCGGGTATATACGATTTTGTCAAATATTTATGAATTTATATTAACTGTGTAAAAAACTTATTATATATATATTTCAATATAAATTAAAATAAAAGTTAAGAAGAACATGTGTCGTAAAATGCGAAATAAGCCAGATATTTAATTCTGAAATTGAAAACGGCTGTACAGCCGAATTCGCCAGCATGTATACCATACATGTACGATGTGCATCTTAACTTAGTTTAACGGTTTATTTGAATTCCTGCAACGATATCTATTCATACGACACACGAACACTATCTCCGATCCTACTGCAAAGACGAATGCTTCGGTTATTGTTGGAAAATATGTACGTCACTATCGGCTCGGGGCGCTAATTTGCCTTTGCTGCATTTTATGAAATTCGGCTTTAATGTATAATTTTTCTTGCCTATTTTGTGTTATTGTAACATATTTTATCAATATATTACAATTAAACACATATAAAAAAATCGTATATACCCGCTTTAAATAAAAAAAGGAGGAGTGCTTGACTCTAGGGAAACGGGTTGCTGGGACACAGCTCCTCCTTGATAAGCGGCTGCTTCCTTTATCGCAACTCATTGTTACAATCAATAATACGTGTCGCGCTTCGCGCTCTATATGTGGTAGGGAAAGTACTTAGGGCCTATGATAGACAACCATAACAATACATGGATAATAAATGTGTAGTTTGCATTAATTTGTTAATAAAAAAACACGTGTATTTTTTATAAGATATTTAAGTGATGTAAGAAATTTTAATTAACGTTTTTACCACTTTGCATCCATTAATTTAAATAAAAATGTCCTATTGTAGTAAAATGGATTTTAAAATGTCTACATGAAATAAAGCTTTATTACATTTATTAACATGACTGAAAAAATTGTCAGCCGCCGAACTGTTCCGTTCGTGCCGGAACCCGGGATTGAACCGGGGGCCTTTAGATGACTGTTGCGTTAACAACTTCAGTCTAACGCTTTCCCAACTGAGCTCTTCCGGGTGACATTCACTTATGAACTGCTATTTGGTAAAGTTGTGTATAGCGATCGTTATTATATGTCTATTAATAAACTTATACATTGTACGTTTTCGTACCACTACGCCTTCCAATAAACTTGCTTGCGCGATAGGTCGTCAAATATCGTACTACATCGATTCTCCACTAAATAAGCAAATTAAAAAAACCACAAAATAAATATATTTTGATTATGTTTTGTTTTTATACAAAACATCATTTTTTTATATTCAAAACCAGAAAGTTTCGCGTATTTGCCCAGTCCCTGTGATCTTTCCCCTGTGATCAGTTGTGGATCAGTTATTAATTAAAACAATAAGCTTTGCATTATTGGCAATAAATGTTGTAATAAATGTAATAGGCACAAATGCTGTACTTATTTACACTAATTTACACAAAAAATCACCACTATGCAAGATATTCTTAAAACAAAAATATTTACATTGATCCGTAAAATAACTTCTCCTCCCATAAGCGAAAAAAATGCATTGCATATATAGTGGCCGCACTCCAGTGCGACGCCAACAATATTATCAATTTTGCTCCGTTGTCGTTACCTAACCATTCACTGTTATCATGGAATATAGAGTGTAATGTTACACATAGAAACGCAGAGTACGTAGAAGGTAAAAATAAGTCTTATGATAAATTCGATAGAAGTTATTTTAGTGATTTTTTAAGTAATGATGAAATGTTATCAGATTTTAATAGAACGAATGATACTTTGGAACAAGGTATGCGAATACAAACTGGTGTAAATATAGCATTTGATAAATGGTGTGAAATTGTTAAAAATATCATGTATGATGATATTCCTTATAAATCTGTTAAAAAGGACCTAACTCGGGTTCTAGAAAGCGTCGTCCAGGTAAACCTCGGTGCACAAATCATCTCACTGATAATTGGTCTGAATTGACACTTGCAGAAAAGAAGTGGTTGCAATGTAATATATGGGCTAATAGCATCACTTTAAAAGCTCAATATTTTAAATTCGCAAACAGTTTCATGCAGAAGTCAAAAGGCAAAGCTCCGTCATTGGTAGAACCTTCCGAATGATATACTAAATGAATGTAATGTTGATGGTTCAAGTTTTCGGAAGTCTGTTTGAAAAATCACACAGGCTAACAAGAAAGTGGTTCCTGATGAGGTTGTTCTAGATGACGGCTCGGTGTCCACGGACTCTAGTGATATTTCACATACATGGACAATAGAATTAAGCAACTTACTTAATAATTTAAATGTGTCATGTTATAATATGTATAGTATTGTAAATGGTGATTTTGATACACTTAGTTTCATCACTGATATTTCTATTTAGGAAGTGAAAAAAGTTGTTGATGATGGTAAACTTGGGAGCTAATGGTATAGATGAAATACCTACTGAAGGTCTAAAGAATAATACTGCTGTTATGTTTATGCATGCTTTGTTTAATTTATGTTTCAAGAGTGGTACAATTCCAACTATATGGGGTAAAAGCATTATTACTTCTATTCCTAAGTCATCAAGTATGGATCCAATGAACCCGTTATCATATAGGGGAATTTCTTTAACTCGTTCTGTTTATAAATTAATGTGTGCTGTTTTTAAGTTGTTGGGCTGAAAGTTAAAATATTCTTGTTGATGAACAAAATGGTTTCAGAAGAAAAGAAGCATACTTGATCATTTATCTACTTTAACAAACATTATTGAAACTAGAAAGAAACGTAAACAATTTGCTGCTTGTATTGATTTAAAAAAACGCGTA
This sequence comes from Dreissena polymorpha, assembly GCF_020536995.1. Lineage (NCBI taxonomy): Eukaryota > Metazoa > Mollusca > Bivalvia > Myida > Dreissenidae > Dreissena > Dreissena polymorpha. The sequence goes on from NC_068359.1 coordinate 109,552,180, forward strand.
CGATTATATAAATAGAGACTTACTGTGGAAAAAAATGCATGACATTGGTATAAACGGTAAAATGATAAGTGCTGTACAATCTCTATATGCTTCTGTATATTCATGTGTAAAGGTTAACTCCAGACACACAGACTGGTTTACTGTAAAGTCTTGATTACGACAAGGCTGCATATTATCTCCCCCTTTGTTTAATCTATACATAAATGACCTATATACATTAAATCGCTTGATATTGGTGTTAATTATGGATCTGATAGAATATGTATATTGCTATATGCAGACGATAATGTCTTGTTAGCTGAAAATGAAAAAATATTTGTAATGTCTATTAAATGCTCTCAATAACTTGTGTAGCACCAACAATATGTATATAAATAGCAATAAGAAACAAAGTGTCCAGTGTAGACCTGTAATTATGTGTAAAACATCTGTTAATTTCAAATGTGGTGATCACACAATAACTATTGTTGACAAATATATGTGTTTAGGACTTATGTTAGGACTTACGTTACAAAAGCACTTAAATTTCAATGTAGTTGCTCAAAGTGCAAGTCGGGCTCTTGGTCTTCTTATAGCTAAATGTAAATCTGCTGGTGGCCATATAACGTATTTACTCACCTATTTGATTCTACAGTTTGGCATACAATCAGTGATGGCTCTGCTATCTGGGGTTATCGTTCTTACCCGTATATTAATGCCGTGCTGTATCGCGTCATCCTTTTCGTTTTAGGTGTCCGTAAATATACGCCAAATGATGCGGTTTCTGGTGAAATGGGATGGATACCACCGGAAATTAGATAGTGGAAATCCATTGCTTTTTATTGGGCTAGGTTATCTAATTTGCTTGACTGTGGAGTAAATAAACGAGTTGCACTGCATTTGCAGCAAATAGATCATGCAGGAACTGGGTTTTCTATGTTGATAATATGTTAAAAACTTGTGTAGCACAACAATATTGTAGCATAAGTGTTTCAATTCCAAAGCAGACAGACAGACAGACAGTTTATTTGGGTCTCACTTTTATACATTCATAGTATATAAAACATGTAGTAAATTAAACAAGTTCATGTATAAAACCACTCTAACAGAGTAATGAGAGACTTAAAATGTATGATTCTACGTGATATAAAACGATATAACTAAACAATAAAAGCATAGGTAAAATAATAAATAAAACAGTTATCTACGTTTGTATGTACAACATATACACATTTATATATACATATAAATATATAATATTCACAGTAACATAAAAATACTAATTCAATATTCATTATTTGTAAATGTAGTTGCGTCTTAATCTTAGTATTTCATGACAGGTTTTGGCACCATATTTTACCGTATTGTCATCGAAGAGTAGGAATAAAATCTTATCAGGAACTGACAATGAATTGAAATCATTTTTGATGGATGTCGCTTTTAATACAATTTCATTTCTCAAGGTGTTGTACAATGGACATTTGAGTGAAACATGAGTTTCGTCTTCCATCATAGTTTTACAATAAAACAAGTTCGTTGTTCTAAGACAATTCCTTGGTAACGACCAGTTTCAATTTTTAAGGGTGCTACACCACACCTGAACTTGGCTAAAGCACTTATTTCATTTCTTGTTCTAGTTCTATTGTTAACATATAAGGTTCAGCTGTAAATGTAGTTTTAAAAGTTAAGGCGTAATTTATTTCCATCGGTACTGTTACCGTTACCAGTAACAAAATTAATTTGGTTTAACCATGTCTGATTTAACTCGTTTGATATATTTGATTGGAACAAATCAATTAATCGTGTTAATTGTGATTTACTGACATAGGTATTTATGTTTAAATCATGTTCAGTAAACGATTTAACGGTCTTTTTAACAAAATGTGGCCAGCATTTATTTTGAGAAGAAACGGCTCTTAACATAAACTTGTTAAGTCTATATGTGTCTATATTTGAGAGTCTAATCCAATGAGTCATAACTGCCTTCCACTGTTTTACTATTGGTGGCGTCCATCCAATGTCCCCGTTCACAGCGGCATTTGGTGTGTACTTCCCGACCCCCAGGAAAAAGCGGGCAGCTTTATGTTGGACTGCATTAATGCACGAGAATTCTCTGGTACCCCATATTGCGGCTCCGTAGCTAATGGTGGGTCAGACACTTGCCTCGTAGAGTTTTGAGAACACTTCGTAAGGAATTCCGCCCAATGCTTTAAACTTTGCGATGATAAGACCATTGGCTCGTGTAGCTGACTGCGCTACATGTTTTTCCGTTACGTTATAGTCCAAAGTGTCAGTTAACATTAAGCCAAGAAAACGGAACAATTTCACAAATACTGAAATGATACGTTATTGTGCCAAACCTGTTTTAATATTCTACAACGTCGTTTTTTATTCCTGTGTAAATAATGGCACTGTATTTGCATTTAGGTAATCATTGCTAATCAGTTCACTCAAGATCTGATCTTGGGTGAGATTCGGTATTTTATATATAAAAAAATCAATTTGTTTGTTATACGCGCATTAGGGCCCGATTTACAACTATCAGTTTTTTACAAATTCATCAGTCGTAAAGCATTTTTTATTTAACGATTAGCGACGGTCACCTAACGTTTAATACCATGTGTAAATATGTAATAGTCTTGAAGTAATGCGATCGTGAATCGTGACCGGATCTACGTAGAATCTGAAATCTTGATATATAATATCCGTTAAAAATATTCATCAGAGGCATTGCCAATGTGTCGGGTTTTGCTGCTATGTTTTTAATTAGTTTTATATAAAATATACATACCTATATCCATATGGACACTACATATTGATAAGACTACAAATAAAGTAGATTAACATTGCCTTCGTTGTTCGTTACTCGTCTCAACTACATTACGTAGTTTCCTGATATATGTTGACGAATTTAATAAAAGGCGTTGATAATGTTTATGCTTATTCGGTTATTTTATCGTACGTTCTAGCAAAAACAATGTTTCTGCCGATTTAATGATGGCTTGTTTTAGACGTTCTTAGCTGCAGGGTGTTGGAACGAGCATATACATCTATAGTTACGAACAATCATTATCACGTTCTACTAGAATTTGGGATGACAGCCATACGCCCATAATCATCAGTGTTTGACGCGGAAAATATGTTAAAACATGTTTTGTAACAATTCAGAAATTCAAATTTCTTTTTATTATGAGTAATCATCATACGATATTGCTAACATACAGCCCGAATGACCTATTGGTAATGCGATAGTCTGATCGTTTGTATGTTTCCTGAATTTTACTATTTGTATACACAAAATATCTTTAGTTCTTAACCTTAGTTTTATAAAGTAAAGAATGTTATGCCAAAATATGTCAACGAGACCTTCTACCTCAACTTTATTTGCTTGTTCCAAATACCCTCATGCAAATAACTCAATAAAGTTATCGAATTTAAATAATGGGACTAAAATATAGTATATGCAATGCCCTGTATGTAATATAATACGTTTTTCGTCGCGGCACATATTTCTTTTGAATTTTATTTTCATTTTCAAATTGTGTAATTAGTTTTATGATTTTGAATTTGTAATACAAGTCTCTAAATATTTATGTAATTAAGCCTAGGCGATTTGTATTCCTTTTCAAGTCAACGGCTACATGTTGGCAAAAAACCTGAATATTGTGCTTCAACATCTACATGAATCCAACCGCCTTTCAATATGCGCGATTCAAAATATGTGTATACAAATACCTTGCATTTCTTCGCAAGTTAACATCTCCATGTAGGAAAGCACAATGCAATTGTGCGAGAGTCAACATTTACATGAAAGCAAATACCTGACAATTCTGTCCAATGCAATATGAACATGTAGGCACCTTGCATTTGTGTGTATGTCAACATGTACATGTCGGCAAAGAACTTGCAAATGTGCGCATGTCAATATCAACATAACGGCAAACACCTTACAAATGAATAAGTCACCATCTACATGTGTACAAATACCTTTCAATTATGCGCACGTAAAGGACAATTTTAAACATGTATCGCTCATCGATATTTGAGTTATTAGACTATCGTATATTTTCACAAATCTGATCTAGACTTTGAACCGAAAGAATTAGCCAATAAATCGAGACCGATTCCACATCTTACAATTTTATTGCGTCAACATTATATTGTGAACAAAGGAAGATACATTTTACGCGTTCATTATGGAAAAGATATTTCTGTTAAATAAAGATTTGACGTGTGTCTGAGACGACGGTATCTATTTTCAAGTCACCGTTATGGCTTTCTCTAGATGAAGCATTCATTAAACCCACAGCCAATGTCTTTAAAATGTTTGCTATCTTATCTTTTTGCAGTATCAAACTTGGTCTGTTAATTAAAAAGATACATTAACTATTCATAATGCGTGATATGCATAGAGAGAGATTTATTAGATCCCATTATATTATGTATGGCATTTGTTCATTTTGTTGCACGTTATGATTGTTCAGTGTTTTAAGCAATACAAATGATCAATCTTGAAATCGCACGGTGCCCAAGGATTCCGATATGTTTCATCAGGGCTTCTTCCAGCAAAGCTTCTCATAGACTTCTCAACGGAAGTTATATTTGTTGAACTCAAGGTCACATTTTCTTTGCGAAATTTGCAATGTGTTTATTAAATATTACACTGCCAAACACATTTCGCATTTGTATAAGTTTAAAGTAAAATTACAATTTTAATTTTCTTTACAGTCTACAACCATTGGAATGCACAAAAGTAACAACACAAATAAACTTTAGACAGCTATTGTGACTTTGCGATTTAAACATAGAAGTTGTTGGGTGAAGCATTGTTAAGACAAACTACAAATCTGTTGTTCTTTTGCCTGCATTTTACGCTAAAATAAAATGATTTCATGACAGATCGCGAAGACTTTGTTTCAACAACTATATTCTAATTAATGTCATTTGTCTCCTGCAAAAGCTTTTAGTTGAAATGGCAAAAACAATATGCAGTGACCAAAGCAAAGTTTCTCTGCAGTTCTTGACATTGTCTTCACAACGTTGCTGGTAGTCTTATCACGCATATAACAAAACGTTCAGTAATATTGTTATCGAGTGATTTCGATGGACGGTGAAACGTTCGTTTTGTTTGATAGCTGCGTAACACATGTCTTGCTTCTGCGGTTCGAGCTAATGTTGGTCTTGTTACAAACCAACGTTTTGTTTTATTTTAGCTTAACAAATATTTGAACAAAATACGGATATGTTTTGTCTTTCTGATTTTCAAACGAAAATAATAAAATGCCAGATAAAAAAATAATAGCTTAACATCATTTGCACGCGCAGCACGAGTAAACCTCGCCGACATGTGATCCATACATGAAAGACTATCATGGGAAAAATATGTTTATGAGTCTATCTCAAGCAAACCCTTTCAAAAATTGAAGTCGATATTTCTTGTGTACAAGACTATATATATAAGTGTTTTGTGAGAAGTGCACGCGCATGTACATAATGCACAATTCACATATATTCTCATTTGAGGTAACACAATATTTTTCAAAATAACTACATATGTCACGACTTTGAACATGTGTTAGAAATTTTTAGATTCTTGAGAGAAATTGCCACGATTAAAAAGATGACAGATTTTGTAATTTTACACTTCACGTCAATCGTTAACGGGCAAAACCTCTTGGTTTTATTGAAACTATTAAATTCTAGTTAGTTTCAATTTAGTCGTTTAAATTGGCGTTGTATGCGAAAAAAAGGAACGAAAAATTGATTTTACTTCAGGTTTCTATTCAGAGTTAAAATGTTGATTGAAATTATACACGTAAACATGTTTAAACGCCTTTTGTAACGATTCCATTTGTAATTATAATTACTCATTAACTGCTTGATCGCAATATAAATAATTGTATCGTGCCAATTGACATATTTTGTCAAGCTGACAGTCAATGAGTCGACATATTTTGTGTGTGTTCAGTGTAACAAATGGTCACTTTTATACTGCATACAAATATTACTGTACACAGCGATAATTGGAATGCTGTTATTTTGTTCCTTTTATTTTAATATTATTTTGACTGTTTACTCCGATTTCACCCACGTTAAGGGCAGACTTATAACAAAGTGTATTAAACAACCCATTTATAAATCCACGGTGTTTTAATGAAAAACGTGTGTCTTATCTTGAAAAGACAATTAGCTTTATACTATAAAACACTAATTAATGTTGATGCCTTAATTTAAGTTAGTATTACATCACTGGCATGTACATTATCAGATTTCTATTAAACGTTGCTTTTTTCAAATGAAAGAAAACCAATTATGATTATATATTTAATGGGTAGTTAATATCAATTTCGTTTTCTGAATATATACATGTTTTTAAACATCTTGCATTTGTAAATAATTAGACCTCGATTTACTATAATTCATTTTAGTAAATGTGTTTCTGTACGATGTATTTGCAGTCTCGTTCAGACGCCCGTGATAAATCAGTCTTATTGTGAGTTGTATCGTTTTTCTAAAGGCCATGTTGATTAAACTCTCGCATGTGTCTGTCACACGTGGCCAATCGCATCTTACGGCAATTTATATATTGTTTAGTTAATGTGGAGGGTACTTTTAACATTCGTTACGCGCGCTATCCACGAAGATAAATTACGTCAATTAGATAATGCCATGTATGAGATTTGTGCACGATGTGGTTTGTCATGTCAGTGTTTGAAATACAGTTTCTAAATTTAGCAACTCAACTTTATAATACGAAAACATCCTGAATAATATTTTATAATATTTAAGTCTATTAGAAGACATTTAAACTTCAATTTGAAACGCTTTCTTCCTAAAGAGAATGCATACTATATAGTTCCATGTCTCTAAAGTTTTTAAAATCAAAGACGAGATGTAGTTTAAACTAGCTGAAGCTTCATTAGAAAGAGTGAATCAAAAATAAAATTGTTGCTCTTGTTTGCATGAACAGTTGCGAAATTACATGGTTATTAAATAGAAATGTATTATCTTATAATGTCATTTATTTGAACTGTAATATTATAAAATCTATGTTCTTAAAAGTGCTACACATTAGAATCATTAAACGCTTTTAACTATTTCGAGTCATACATTTGAGTCATACATTAAGGACCACATGCTAAACGGTTCATCGTCTTCTTATGCAGTTGAAATTTCACCTGGGATTTATAGAGGTCGAGAGAATTGTTACCAGGTAATGCTAATATATACTATTTTACTTAATTATTCATCATTCATCAACGTACACGTGATACTAAGGGATGTATGAGATCGTGATGCAATGTTTGTTGTAGAATACATACGCTAAGGGTGAAGAGTTGATTGTTCCGTAGTATTCTTAAATACAGTTCTTAGTTTTTGGATTTATGTTGAGGACGGTAATGAAAAGGGCAATAATTGGGACCATGCTTCTTCGATTACATAACTTGCGAACTAGCAAGTCTGTTTTCAGAAACAAAGTTTATTAAGATTGAGCGAACTAACCGTTTTCGTTAAAAAAAGCAAATTTCGGAAACGGATGGAGTTCTTTACCGTGTATGTACTGGATCTTGTGCCGTCTTATAGAACGGACAAAAAATATTTTTTAACAATGAGTGCTTTGGTTACATGTTCTGCTTATGATAGAAATCATGCGCCGCAGATCAACGATAGCTGACCCAAGTCAACAATTGATAGTGTCCCATGATTAATGCAAACGATATATTTATCTAATGCAATCATTATAAAGATATATAAGCATTGATATTATGACCTGAGCTTTGATTGTTTAACATGAAATTTGGACTTTAATTCCCGCTTATTTATGCTCTTTTACAGTATCAAGTGTTCTAACGCATTCTACGACAAACAGTTAAATAGTGCCATCATCAATACATGACGAAACAGAAAGACATACAACGTGTTAAATGTTTATCGAAAATGTTGAAATGTTTAATAACAATATTGAAGCATCAACTGCCTTTGTTGTATATTGAGCATTTCAATAATAAAAACGGGTTGGTGATGGGCCAAACTTCTGGATTAGCGCGTTTGAGTTAAATTGACCTTCAAAAGAATTGCAAAATCGTTAGATGTTGTTTGTGTGTGTGTGTTTTGTTTTCCAAAATATTAATAACATCATATGCACCAAAGCAGTAGGTCTCCTAGGGTACGTCACATCCCGATAAACTGTTCCCTTGCCACGATAATTATCAGAATTAACATTTAGGAAGAAAGAGAAGTATTATATGTTTGCATATATGTTTAATATCATATTTATTTACGACTTTTGCTGCATCACCCAACACGTTATTGACAATGTGATCGCGACATATGCATATAAAAGCCAAAAAAAGTACCATATGTGTTAATACACGAGTCTTTTAAAACTTATAGCATAATACGGAAGTCAAGTAATGAAAAAGCGATATACTGAAATATAACCATTTTGGCTTTAATAAATGCATAACGTTGCGTATAAAGGCAATACAATACCAATATGTAGTAAGAGTTGCACAATTTACATCGTATAAACACTACATAGTTCACATAGCATTATGTCACAGAGACACAGATACATGTGTGTAGACAAGACTTACACTATTATGCCCGAATGTATTGTTCGGTATTTTAGACGGCCATGTGCTTGTATAAATTATTGTTTGAACTGAATATAAACTTTGATTTGATTAGTATGTAATACCTTTAACAGTGGTAAAGGCAATTATTCTAAAGCATATGTAAGGTATTCATCCTCTTTTTGTTGTAAGAAAAATGTTAACAAAAAGCTTGTTTACCAGTGAATTACGACGAGACGCAACAATGTAGCTTTGAACATAATTACTCAAAATCTTGCACACAAATAATGTTTTCTCACGAAAGGTCACGACAATAAGCTTTATGTTATATTAGCATTTCTTACTGCATTCGATGCAATTGGTACAATATTCAGACTTCTATTCAATATTGCTGCGTGTTCTAATTAACGGGAGTCATTATTTGTAAATGTATTGTAATGGTTAGTCTCCATAAACGTTGGCATGTTTAAAAAGTTGACACATTTTTACGTTTACATGTTCATTTGTTTCCTGTCGAACAAAATTTCTTTAAGTATTCTAACACTTTTCGCTTGTACACAGCGGAATAATACTTGTTTATACATCGAAGCTAAGCCTTTGACTGAAGCACAGAGTCAGTATACAAATGTATCTAACAATGACAACGTACAACCAAGATGATGCGGCAACATACTGTAATGATAACAGGCAAAGGCATTGTATACTACTTGTTCATTATGGCCAATGTTTTTTTCTATTAATTTAATTTGCGACGTTATTATATTGTCAGGTAGTCGCCGTGTGAAATCAATCTAAGCATGAGCTGTTTGAAGCCCCCGCAAATGTTGATTACACCTTTGGAATCTAAGTTAACGTTTTATAGGTTTGTAATTAAGAAATAAGAAACATGCAATTTATTAATCATTCGTAATTTCTTACATGGCGCTACACAAACAGACTAATACAAAGCCATGATGTAATTCATGCCAGCTATAAGTATTAATTATAATTTATATGCATCTAAATAAATATAAACATAACGTTATTAGCGTCTAAATAAAGATTGCACAAGGAATGGTTCCTCAAAGCCGACCGTGATCTATGTTAAATTTAGTCAAGATACAACGATATAAGTTAACATTAACCATTAAAGGTCGTTTTTTGTTTTGTTGATTTCTGTATCGTATTTAATTTTCTTTTTAACTTTAAAACCTGTGCATGAACATAATTGATATCGATGGAGACGCTACGTGTTGATGTGACAACAATTTCAGTAAATTTTCATTGCTTTCATTGCTCTATGCTTTTCTTCAATACAGTACTTAGTATCCGGATGCTGATGGCGGTAATACAATACGTTGATAATATTCATGCTTTTTCGGTTTCATGGTCTTACTAACGAACCTGATTTTAAATTAATAATGGTTTATATAAGACCTTATTAATTCCAACATATTTGGTAGAGCAAATGCATCCATAGTTAGTACGATCACGCAGAGACGTTGGCAGCGAAACGAACGACCCGTTGGGAAATAACTTGTTTCTGTTCATTTCGTTATATTTTGGTACACCTCGTGGATTGCTTATATCAAATATAAAATGAATTACGAATTGTGACAGGCCAGTTGGTCATGCGGATAAACGATTTTATTTTAATCCAACGATCAATCCTTTAATCCAAGGTAGATTTTTTCGTATCTAATTTTTCTTTCTTGATTTCTTTCCTTGTGTTTACATGTACTTCATCGAAGGCTTAGATGTATACATATTTTTTTCATTTTCCTCCCCTCCTCTTCTTTGTATGCAAGGTACGTGTGAACATGTTTTTCGTGACGAGACCAAGCGAATGTTTTTGCGCGAAAGATATGTTTGTTCTGCTGTTTAAAATCCCAAAACAAAATTTTCCGACATTCTCAGATAATTGAATACTCATAAACTAAGAAAGTTTTAAGAACATTTGAAGGGAGTTTATATCCGGACGCTTAATTGTTCTTTGCTCGAGTCATTAGTTAGAAATGTTGCTTTTTGCAAGTACGATACTTCAGACACATATGCTCACAAAATATAATAGAATATCCGCGCATTCAGAAGCCTCTTCAAACAACTCAACGATACGTTCCGCAGAATAAAGAGAATATAACATCAAGTCATGGATTCACAACCAATGCGTGAGCAGTTTACCTAGTGTATAACGAATGGTAAACACATATATATAGACATGGGGAGTGGTTTAACAATAAATGGTTGAACATATGGACGAACAAGAGGGCTAAGATGAGCCGCTCGCCCGCATACAAGAGCGTGGCCAGTTCTCATGGTCATGATTTGAAAGGTCTTTGTATAAGACCTACATCTTTCAAAATCTGTGTTCATTTTGGTTTCGGATATTTTTTCTTCAAAATTATTGTAATAGATAATCCACTTTTATTTTATTTTACCCCACCTCCCCCCCCTTGCAATCTCAGGGGCTTCGTCATTTTTGACCCCCGAGCCATTTGAACAAACTAAGTAGAGGACTACTCGACAATTTTAGACTTTGAATAAAAAATGGTGACCTTTGCTGTTTAAAATAATATTATTTTTTTTGGATAAAGAGACCATGAGGGCATAGCCAGTTTTGACCCAAGGGGTATGATTGGAAACGAAAACTTAAAAAAACAAGCACTATACAATTAAACACCCCAATTAACACATTTCTGTCATATGCGATTTGAGGGCAGAGACTTTTTGTTTATATTTACTATGTTAGTCTTATAAAAATCATGTGACCATACGAATTTTGCCAGTTTTGACCACAAAATAATGAGTTGAGCTTAGTAGAGCACCATGATTGAATGTTACACCAAATACAAAGCCCTAATACACAACCCATGACCCTTGCTGTTTCATATAAGATGTTTTCAGCCATAAACCAAAACGTCTATATAAGTAATTTGGTCTAGGTCAGTTTAGAATCTTATGCATGATATGTAAAAAAAATATTTGCATAAAAAAATAATACCATTTTATACATTTTGTTACCCTGGATCGTGATTAGTTTTTCCAATGGCATGATTTGAACAAACCTAATTATTGGCAACGAGGAAATGTTACAAACAAAGTAAACCCCTGACGCTCGCCGGTTCAAAAAATGAAAAGTAAAAACAATTAATTTTTTTCATTAAATTGATCATTTCGTTGTTTACCGCACAATGAAACATACTCAGATGATTTGAAATTATTTTGAAGTGATGGTGCGTATAAAATATTTATATATAATGTGTTTCGTGGCCATTTTAGAGCACATGGGCATACACAGAACACATTTTGTAGATGACTACGATACTATGCTTGATGCCAAGCATTTAACTATAAGACCTTTCAGTTTCAGAGAAATTGATCTTTGAAGTTTTCATTTTCAAAATATATTGTTGTTGGTGGAACAGAACAACCACACCAGGTAAGTGAAATATGGACCTATGTTTATGTATGGTTTCGTGCTGCTTTATATCTGCAATATATATATATATATATATATATATATATATATATATATATGTATATATATATATATATATATATAGACATTCCCTGTATAGCGGGGTGTCGATACAAGACATAGTTCTGTGGTGACGATATAAAACCTTGGTGCAGGGTGTTTTTATATATGCTATATAAAGCCCAACAACTTTAGGACTAAATTCAAATAATTACAATATTGCTGAACAAATTACTTTTGCTACATTTAAGTCCCGTACGATATTTTTGATTGAATCAAATAAATGATATCGCTATAATATTATTTACTTTCTGGTTGTTGGAATAAAATGATGTAATTAAATAAAATTATCTCACACTGTGAACATGTTAAATTATCATTAAAAAAATAAAATAAAATAACGAAACTTATATTTATTATACAATTTGTAATAATGATGATGATAGTGATAATGATCATAATAATAAAAATAATTCTAATTAAAAAAAAAATTACTATAATAATAATATAATTAATAATAATAATAAATTTGCTGTTCCATGCTGTCAAAGCATAATGTATTTCCGCAGACCATGCTTTCATTTAATTGAATTATTTTGGCATTTGCGATCAGCAATTATGCAACATATATTATTGTTAATTTGTTATAATTATCTCTTTGTAAAATATCACAGAGATCTAATCATATAACACACATCAATTATCCACAAGTAATGCGAGTAATGGACGTTGCGTGTTATTATCTAGTGTTGCCGCGACGTTAATTACTAATTTTGTGTGATGACATTTGAAGATGAAAACAATTATTGTTTCTGAAAGCATATTTACAGATGTTATCAATGAATGTCGACATTAAATATATACCAACAATTAGCTAAACACTCGTTTGATAGTCCGAAAAAATAACTTAGAGAATTGTTAGGCTTTACGAATGGGGCATTTAAGGCGAGACTCACCCGAGGTTAAAATGTTTGTGCCTGTGGCGAATTTCAGATCATTTGTTATTTTTCCCAAATTAATCATTAAAGGTGCTATAAATATTTGAGGCGAGGTACAGCATCGACACTGTCTCGTCCAGTTCGCAATGATATCAATTTATATGACGATCAAATTGATTTTTATGCCTCCGGATTGAATGATCGGGGATTGTATTGTTTTTGGCCTGTTTGTCTGTCATTCTGTCACTCTGTCATTCTGTCCCAAAACTTGAACCTTGGTTAAAGTTTTGCGATAACTTTTGCAATATCGAATAGCATCTTGATATTTTGCATGCATGTGTATCTCATAGAGCTGCACATTTTGAGTGGTGAAAAGTCAAGGCCAAGGCCATCCTTCAATGTCAAAGCTCAAATATATGGCTTCAAAGCGGCACAATAGGGGGCATTGTGTTTCTGACAAACACATCTCTTGTTTTGTTAATCTTTTTCACGTTTTTTTAGGGGGGGAGGGTTAACAGTTCATTTACATATATTAAATAAGAACACACACATTTAAGTTTGTAAGAAAAATAATAAAGACAAATACCTCTCTATTGATATTTGCTGTGTTATACTTCAAAATATCCTAATGTAGCTGTAAAACTCCCGCAAAATGATCAATAGTAATAACATCCGTATGTGTAAAACATTTAGTTTACTGTATACGTATTTGATAAATATATACTTAATTAAACATACGACACTCTCTGATCGATTAGTACAAAGGACCCCGAGTACTACTGCAACTTCAACAGTTTAACTGATTGCTGCGCCAAGTGTGCGGTGCTAAAAGACGTAAGACCACATATGTCAGATAACGAAGACCTTCAATAACAACTACGGAAATACGTTAGTGCCTTCGTGGTTATACATTAAAATCCAGAGGGCGACCATGCGATAGTGCGATAGTATGATGGCGACAATACGATAGTACGATGGTGAAAATGCAATAGTACGATGGCGACAATGCGACAACGCGATAATACGATGGCGACATTGCGATAGTGCGATGGCGACAATGCGACAACGCGATAGTACGATGGCGACAATGCAACTGTCATGTCATACTGTCGCCATCGTATCATTGCATTGTCGCCATCGTACTATCGCATTGTCGCCATCGTACTATCGCGTTGCCGTACTGTCGTCATCTAATTATCACAATGTCGCCATCGTACTATCGCACTGTCGCTATCGTATTGTCGTACTGTCGTCATCGTATTATCACACTATCACATTGTCATCATCTTTCTATCGCGCTGTCGCCATCGTATTGTTGCACTGTCGTCATCGTATTATCGCTCTATCGCATTGTCGCCATCGTTCTATCGCACTGTCGCCACTCGCCATCGAATCATCGCCATCGTGCTATCGCATTGTCGCCATCGTATTATCGCGTTGTCGCACAGTCGTCATCTTAATATCAAATTGTCGCCATCGTACTATCGCACTGTCGCCATCGTATTGTCGTACTGTCGTCATCGTACTATCACACTATCACATTGTCGCCATTTTACTATCGCACTGTCGCCATCGCATTGTCGCACTGTCGTCATCGTATAATCGCTCTATCGCAATGTCGCCATCGTTCAATCGCACTGTCGCCATCGCATCGTCGCACTGTCGCCAATGTATTATCGCATAGTCGCAATCGAACTTTCGCGATGTCGCATTGTCGCCATCGTACTATCGCATTGTTGCCATCTTACTATCGCGTTGTCGCCATCGTACTATCGCATAATTAGCCATTGTCGCCCTCTGGATTATAATGTATAACCACAATGGCCCTAATGTTCACGTTATTTGTATTGCCATGAATTTTACGTATACTGATGATCCCTAATCGTACATCATTTCTTTTATAAAGGCTGGAGTTATTCCACTCCGAGAGACATCTTGAAGACTATAATTATCATTAATTGCTTCGTGTATATGCGTGCTTTGTTATTAAAAAAATATGTATCTTGAATCACAGTTGCCAATTGTCTTCTAATTATAACATATTTCACACGAGCGTTACAATCCCTTGCTTTTTCCAATGTTAAAAAAATAACAATTATAAGTGTTATACCTTAGAAAAAGAAACAGAAGGAAAGATGATTATTGTGAATTTTGTTTTGTTTCGTTTGAACTGATTTTGCGCCATATCGATGTGTAATCAATTCATACGTCATTGCTCTGTAAACTTACCAACACGGGACTTGTTCTGACATTACAAGTAGCCTGTAAAATAGCAAGTAACATGGATGGATTCTAGTCCTGTAAATTGCACAACATTCACAATATAATTTGGGAAACGATGTTTATTCAAAACTCATAATACATACCTTACTATATAAGGTAACAAATTTGTACAGTTTTCATGCCATTATCACCGTTGCTAGGTCATTATAAATATTCGGCCCTAGGCCCTAGGGCCGATTATTTATAATCGGCATTCAGAATGTGTGCGCGTGACGTTCAATAGCCTCTACATTCAGTCTTAGCCACAAATCAACGAAAAAATCAATTATAATCAGATTATTTTATGACAGGTAGCACGCAATTTGGATAATACAAATATCGATTGAAACTGAAACTCTGCTTCACATTAGATTGATGCCTCTATTTGAGCTTTAACAGGATTCACCGAGCAGCAAAATTTAAAAAGTAAAAGACACACTTACCTCTATGACAACTTTAATTCAATGCTTTATATGCAAGCCGTTTTCTGTTATTCTATCCGTTTATCTATAGTTATTTTGAATCACATTTTTTAAACAACTGTCACCAAAGAACGATTTACAAATTCGAATGACTTGTCGGAGCGATAAAAAGAATTTTTCAAAGCTTCCAATTATGCACGACAAGTGCACGAACCAAATTACGTTTTTGTTTTCGTTCGATGCTTCAAAAATATTGAATATAAACCTTTCACGTCCGAATAGCTAAAACTGATGTTTTCGTCGCAGATATGACGTCACAAAAATACGTCATGAATTGCGCACTGTATTTAATGAAAATAAAAGTACGGAAAGCTGATTCTGTAATAAATTTTAGAGAAAGAACAAAACAAAAAATACATTAACAAAGTAAGATATATATATTGATTCTAGACGTATATCACATATCGTTACTAAAAATAGTAACAAAATGACGCCGCGACAGGGTCGTTATTCGTGTCTAGCGGGCCAATATAAATTATATCAGCCCGCTGAGCCGGGCCGATTTTTCATATCAGAAAAGAATGGAATCGCACGACTTTTACTGAACAAAATGAAATGGCGTCCACATTCAGCCTGAGCAAACGGTGATCAATAAAATTGAGCTACAACTCAACGAGAGAATCGAACATGATTACAATGACACGTTGCACACAATTTGGATAGTACAAATGTCGATTGAAACTGAAACTCATTGTACAATAAATTATGCCTCTTTTTGTGTTTAACCAACATTCGTCAAACACTGTGAAACAGCAAAATTTATTTTAAAAAAAGACACACACACCTCGATGACAACTTAAATCCGGTTCTTATAATAATAAAATAGCACAAATTTGTAATTCCATTTTCTGTTATTCCATCCGTTTATCTAGTTTGATTTTAATTCACACTTTTTTAAACGATTGCAACGAATGCTTAACACTGTCACCATAAACACGATTTACGAAATCGAATGTCGAAGCGATTATAATAATTCTATTTCTATCGAAGCTCTCAATTATGAATGTCAAACACAAAATCCGAAATACGTTTTGCAATCGTTCGATTCTTAAAAATATTAATTCTTAAATAAAAACCCTCCACGTCCGAATGGTAGTCATAAAATCAGAGAGTCTATGTAATTTCGTCATTTACATTACGTCACATGAGGTACGTCATCAATTGCGTAACCAATTGAATGAAAATAAAATAAAAGTACGGAAGGCTGTTTCTATTTAAATTTTAGTGAAGGACTGCAGCTATATATTTATATAAAAGTATTGGTACATGTAAACCGGTTTAAACTTGAAAAAAAAATCGTGTAATGTTTAAGCCATATTTTAGTCGTTCCTATCACACCATAAACTGCTTCATGCGGTTATGTTGTGAAGTAACCTATATTATAATTAGTGTAAACCTATTTATTTAAGCTCGATTGCATCGAAAGCCTAAGGCTCATTTGACACGCTATTGAGTCCGTTTCCTGGGACTATAACCATTAGTTGGTGTCTATGGGGGAGATCTAAAGAACGCCCCCACAGTGGGGATCGAACCCATGACCTCCCGATCGCTAGTCGGACACCATATCCATTACGCCACGTCGACCTAGCTATATTATAATTGACATCAGGTAAGTGTTTGTTTTTTCTTTCAGGAGAAGAACGATATACGACTATGTATGTCCTTCGTCCCAGACGTGTACTTGTCATAAAATTGTGCATCCGAGTCACTGCAATATGTATATGTTATTGTTGTTGTTTATGTTTGATCTATCAAATTAATGTTGGTTAAGAATGCAATACCCCGTAAATACTGATTTTATATTTAAAAATTTATATATTTTCTAATTAAATAGTAGCTTATAAAACAAATGCAAAATTTGTCTTGAATCAAATAAATGCAATATGTTATGAACAACATAACACGTACAGGCATCAGCCAATTCTTTGAACCAACTCTGTCAGTAACTGAAACCGTAAACCTGGGAAAAGTTGCATACTATGTCAATATAAGATCATGAAAGTTGAACAATAGAATAACTCACTAAGTATGTTAACACAATTTATTTCATCATACTTTTAAGGAATTCAGAAACACTTTGGTCATGAAAGCTATTGGTATTATCTTGAGTTTTGCCATTCAAGAATCGACTATTGATTCGGATGGTTTGCAAATAATTTAAAATGTCATCGAACAAATCATTTTAGCTCCACAAATTGTACAGTACATCATACACAGCAAATTTTCACGAGTTATTATATATTTTTGTTATCTTAAAAAATGCTCTGTTATAAATATTGAGCGTATTGCAATTCTGTTTTAAATTTTGGCTTTAATAAACGAGCTTTCAACATAAGTTCAGTTCTTTCTTATATTGAACGAATATTAAATAAGCCAAAGAAAACTAGGAAATCAGTTGATTGAAATTCACACATCGAAAATTGTATTTTTAACTTCATAACCACACCCGTGTAGCAAAATTGTGCTATTGAAAATATATGTTTGACATACATAATGCATGCTGATGAGTATATAAACCGATACATTGCCGTGTAAACTGTATGCTGTGCTTACCTATTAACAATGTAATGCCATCTCTGTCTAAATTGGGATATGCATGTTTTTGTTTGTTTTAGGTTAGAAATAAATTAAGCGCATATATACAGATCGTACATCTTCCTGAAACAAACGAGCCGTAAAATTTGTGTTTTATGAACCGAAGTTGAAAAGATGATAGAATGAGAGAGGTGTTTTATAATCAGGGATAATTCTTAGTCTGAGAAGATATGTGCTTACAGTTAAATAAAACAAATTGATTCCTTATACCCATACTGCATCATCATAATAATAGAATAAAACTGCGTGCTTTGTGCTATTATTTAATAGTATATCCTGTTTACATACGTGTTGTTAAAACATCTGAACCCTTCCGAAGACGTAACTGATCATGCATACGCAGCTCACAGAGACGTCGCCCTTTTTGTAGAAAAACTGTTTAAAATGCGGTGTTTGCAAAGGTTTCTTTTTGTGCCGTTTAAATTTGCATTGTACATACCATGTAAATAAAAATTATATGAAGTTGAAAAATAACAATAACAACATCAACAATAAGTAGTACCTAATCATTACAATAATAATTATCATCATACTCATAATTATAGAGATATAATTTTAACAATCATATTGAAAACATTGATTCTCAGCAAGAAAAAAAAAACTTCAATTGTATAACACATTATAACATATACTATTGATATATAACATTAAATTTCATTTACATATTAAACCAAACTTTTTCTCAATTAAGGAGGGGGTTTAAACATACATTTGTCAACATCATTATAAAAAGCATTTTAAATAAGTATGTACAAACAATTACGATTATAAAGAAGTAATTACTAGGTCGAACACTTATAGAATCCGTAAATTGTAGTTGTTTTAGTGGTAACCGTAGCCTAAAACGATCTAAGGAAATAATACTATTTGATGTGTATTGCTTTAAAATGGCGGTAGAATTCATTAGCGCTGTTACTTCAGCCGAATTATATTAGCCCCCGTGCGGTTCTAATGGCCATATATCAAGCCCTGGCATGTTGGCACTATATTGGCGGTAAATCGGTACAAGAAATTGTATCACGCGATTAATTGTGATGCCTTCTAATAACATAAATCAATTTCTGACATCTAATTGGTTGAACTGATTATTGTTCTTCTTTTGAACCCGCTTTCCGAAATGTATTTAGTTATTAAATTGCTCCATGCATATATAATGGAAAATGTTGCGTAAACAAAACCATACTTACTCATAGTTATGAGTAAATTTATTATTCTCTATTCTCAAAATACTATTAAAATCTCTTCATCTTTATAACCCATATCATCATCATTATCATTATCAAACAAATAATAAACCAAAGACAAAATAGGAGTGAGTGCTTGTATTTGACAGGACTTTCAACAAATAAATGCAAAAAACAATTCTTCTGACGCCCGTATATGTTGTATGTGCCAATGGATATAGACCTCAACGGCACCGCTCAGTTGAGGAATCTCGAGACGACTGGAAACGGTGTAACATCTTTGTTCAGGTGTAAAAAGAACTGAAACGATACTATTCAAATGCTGTAGAGCATGTAATTATGAATACTTCACATACACATGTGTGTCATGTGAAAAAGTGCAAATGTATTCATAACAATTAGACGTCAAGTATATATCTCAAATAAAGAGTTACTGTTTGAATAAACTGATCCCCGCCGATGCCCAAAGTGCACACAGGACGCCCCCAATGCCCATCAATCACGCTAACTTGCTTAAATATTATAAATTAACAAATGTGAAACATTAATTTGTTCAAAGAAGCTGCTAATATCTGCAAAATTCATCTACCACCACCAATCAAGAGAAGTGTACATGACTTCACGTACACCCCATACAATAATCAGTAGTAATAAACGATTCAGGTAAAACCGCGAGCGGGATACGCAACCCTACTGCCATTTTTGTTTTCTTATTTTTTCTTTAATGGCAGGGGGACGTATGAGGACCCATGGCTCGAGACCGGTGTCTAGGTGCCTTCATCACCTCCCGAAACCTCTAATTTAGAGAAATCTACAAATAAGCAGCTATTAAGATACTGTAAACATTAAGTATTTTATAGTAAAAAATGTAATTAAAACATTATCAATTTCATTGCGCAAGTTAACATAACAAACAAACATCAAAAGCATCCCGCACACACCCCGGACATCAACAGGAAACAAACAAGTCACTCAAACCATAAAATCCATAAAGCATCTAAAAAGAATGTTGATAAATCATAAATATTCCGAGAAATATATAAATGCATATGACGAATTTAACAGCTATATTAAACCGACTTCAACATCTAGCCAGTCACACCAAAATGAAAATATTAAGTAATCGTACAATAAAAATGTCTTTAAAATTAAACGTTCATTAAGAACGACAACAAAAAATAATAACACTGACATTTAAACATACCAATATTTCAATAAGTATGCTGGAGGTACTATCTCCAGGAAGTGAGAGTCTCGAAAAACATGACACCCATAACTTAAAAGACCTTATTCAAACACAATATTAAGTAAAAAATGAGTCAAAATAATCAAGAAAACTTAGCTGCTTCAGACTTAAATGAAAATACACCAATCACCTTTCCCAGTAAAGGAATCGGTTCGTGTTAAGATCCCATCTCACATGGACTAAAAACCGAACTGAAAATATACTAAATATAGACTTTATAATAGCAAAATTATAAACATAAAAGCAATGTAACCAATTATTTAACCATACATATGTCCATTAAGGGCGGGCGGGCGGGGTTATCACCCTTTCGTTTTCTTGCTCCATAACTATGCCTGTCAAAAACAACCCTCGAATGGCGTCTCACTTGATGTGCAAATCATATATACCCCAAAACGAAAAACTCGTGCGCTTTCGCGCTAAAACATGCACACAAAACCCGTGCATTATACGCGCTAAACCATTACCATAATCTCTCTTCTAAATAACACGTATTAAACCATACTATACCGTATTTATCAAACCGAGAAGAATTTCATGCAAATACCAACTGTTTTGTGAGTGCATTACCGTATCATCTGTTATATCTTGATTCATATGACAAATATCGGTGTGTTGCGTTTTTGTGTGAATACTATGTAAGTAACAAACGCACACCCACAATTGGTTTCTCAATTAAAATAGCCATAACAATCAAACGAAGCAATAGATGTATTTTTTCGTATCGTATAATCATGAATGTATTTGACAAGCATTGAAATTGACAGTTAATGCATGTCCAATATATCGACACAAAACACGACATGAATGTAAGAATTATTAGTACCACACAGGCATGAAACTAAACTGCTAATATATCTCGAAATGTTACCTGTCAGCAATAATTTCATCATTGAAAATTGTAAGATTTGTTCAAAAAGAATTATTATATTTTAACAATTATATAGAATACACACATTAGCCTAAATCTCCGATCTAATAAACAAAACTGTACACGCTTAGTACTAACTGTTTTGATTTAATTGTCACAAATTACCAAATAGTACTCAATATTTAATGCATCAAAATGAAACCACTACACATGTTTATTTCTTAATAAAAAGAGCGTTCTTTTTTCAAGCATAAAATTCAACAAACTAAGATTTAAAATCATGTTCATTAGTAACAGGAAGATTTATTTTACAGATCAGCTGAGCGAAGTTTCCAGCTGTATTTCTGGCTCATTGTGATATCTGATAGTGTAATCTCTACATGCGAGTTTAATTGGATTGTTGAGCTTTAACAAAAGGGAAATAACTGTGTTTTCTGATATATATGATTTCGATATTAAACCGAGTTGTTGCCATATGTCACCAAAATAATGAAGGTATGGTTTACAATAGAAAATACGTGTCCTAAATTGTGGGGTGAAAAAAGCACCCCGGAATTTTTATACACCCAGCAACAAGGGTCTTATATTGGAAAATACCCCGTAAATGGCTAATCTCCAAGTATATATATATATATATATATATATATATATATATATATATATATATATATATATATATATATATATATATATATATATATATATATATATACAAACATAGCTAAGATTTATAAACAGTGATGTTATACAGCAGTTTAATAGTTAATACTTGTGTGAAGTTAGAGAACGTTCAACAAACGCGTTAACTATGACATGTTCATTGTGATTGTCGTTTAAACCTGTTTTGTATCACTTCATTGCAGAGAAACTGTTTATGCCAAAATTGTATGCCTGAATTGTGGCATCATTGAATTTCCCACATATTAGAAACAACGTAAGTGTTTATACAAGTTGCTTTTGTGTCTCAACTTACCAGATAACGGAGCTATATTCCTTGTATGGTAAATACGATGCGATCTATTTGCGTTTGTATTGAACATTTGATACATGATTTTTTCCGTGGGTCTGTCTGTAATAGACAGTATTTAACCGTTAGTTAGATCTGTCTGTGTAATTACTTGTCAGGAAGATGATAGAGAATTAACTGAACTAGACATCACCTTTATTTTCTATTGTGTTTAACTTCAAACTAATTGTTAAATATTTATTTATAATGAATTATAACTAATTATGTATGTTATTCATTGCTGTTTACCTACCATTATCATTATTGACGAACGAAGTTAAAAGCATCCCCAATTCTTCAAAAATCGAATGATTCACAGCGCCACAACAATCGCCAGTCAACATAACTATAAGTCATAGCTACACTTTTATCATCCACCCCTGTTGCTATGGTTCGAAACGTACGGACAGGTACCAGCTAATATCGTCCGTATATTTTCAGCAAGTTTTTGTTAAAGGTTATATTGGTTTGTTTTTTTCAAGATAATGGCACTGTTTGTAGCCTACTGAAAACACTGAACGCGGTAGTTTAGTTTTGTTATCACTATTTTATTGACAAAGTCATATTTAAATTAGTAGGCTTGTAATATCAACCTTTAATTGTTCTCTGGTTCTAATATGAGAACCTTTTAACGTCAAAGATGTGATCAGAAAGCTTTTATATTTGATACAATGCATCAAGTAGACTATAATTAACACTAGAAATAAGATATAATACGAATAAGTTCCAATAAAATGCACATGACAATGAATGTTACAATTAAATTATAATTATTTGCGATGAATGTGATACTTGCACATAAGAAGTAAAAGTAGTTGTAGTATTATTGTAGCAAAAACATACTGATGTATGTATTTATTACACACTTAGCGATCAGTTGTCACAAGCCGGTGATAATGTGATTTATTTGATTGATTTATTATCACTTCAGTATTTGAGACTGTAAGGAACGACCTAAGGTAATGGTATAGATGATTATTGCGAATTTACATAGCATTATCTTTTAAATAAAAACAAAATATCCAACATTCTAATTTAAATGATCTGTTTTTCCGTAAACATAAGTGTCATATATATAATATCGCAAGATATTTTCCAAGACGGTGAAGCATATCGTGCTACAGGTTCACTGTACCGGACTATTTTTTAAGTACATGATGTCATAAAATTAGTGCAAAAAAAACAACAAATTTCTCGACGACATAAACATAACATGAAACTGCATCCTAATTAGAACATGACGGCAACAGAAGAGTGGTTGTTGCAACTTCCTATTGATCGTAAGGTGCCGAGTTTAACTTCAACGCAAGATGAAGACAACTTATTTATCATCTTTTTTCTTGTAACTGCAATAATTCTTTCCTGTTCATATGCAACAACATATGCATTTAAACCCTGTTATATCGATAATGGATACACATCTATTTTCTTATATACAAACATATCCGATTATTCAACATAATAAAGTATATTTAAAAAAAGAGAAGAAGTCAGCCAGTTTTCAAAATGCTAAGTGTTAATAAGATTATCATGTAAAATTCAACTTGAAATCAAGTATTTCAATCGAATAACATAATGACAAAGGTTGGATAACTCAAGCTCTCAAAGTTATATGTGATACTCACAAGCAAGTTATCATGCAATTATTATAATAAATATAAACCATACTCTAAAAACAACACATTTTTAGTTAAAGGGAAGTAACCGCTTAGCTGTTTTTTGGATTTAGTAGAGTTCGGTCATTAGCAGTGATTTCACGCTTAAAGTCTGTTCAAACAGAACACATATTACCAGTCAAATTCATCGCATGCATCAAACAACGATAAGTATTTGACTATTGAAAGAAACGCGACTGTCTTTAAACGATTAGCATCAAATTTAGACGAGTACGCTTTGTATAGATAGTTCGATGTAGACTGATAGGGTGCGTATGCATTTGTGGCATGATTTTGATTGCGTAAAGGACGCCGCATTAGTCTTCGTCTAGAATATGTCGCGGGATGATTTAAGGCCGTAATTGAATAACGGAATATATGCACCATCCTTTTTCAAACTGCTGCTACTTCACAGTAGCTTAAACGGCTATATTTAAATTTTGTAAAGTACCTGATCTCTCCTATTATACACGATTCTTACAAATTGTCTTAGTAGCGTGCACACTTTAAATAGAGTTATAGCATTAACAGCACCCTATCAGTCTGCGTCGAATCAACACATAAATGATCCTTATAGGTGTCATCGAATAACGAATAAAATCACACTTATCTGCATCCATACGACCATCGCAGTTTTGGAGCACAAATTTCACTGTGCATGAGAACTAATGGACCCCTAGCAATCTGCGTCCGGTCAACGTTCACATCATCACTTTTGTAAGCCTTTGACCCAAATAAACTTTGCGCTCAATTAGAATTTTAAAGTGCGTTTACTATCTACATTGCATTATATAACTAATGGACTCGTATTAATCTTCTACGGGCCAACACATAAGAGGTTTACACAACTCTCTTTAGTAAATCAAACAACTATATGAACGTCTATTCCTTTAAGCAATTTAAATAATCGCGTATTCTTATATTGGTCTGATTGCGTTGTGTAACTAATGTAACCCTTTAAATCCTCATCCTGACAGGCTTTACTCAGAGCCATCTAGTTCAATTCGTGAATTACGGACCCCTATCAATCAGTGTATAGGTAACACATAGATGGTGCTAATACGCTCTTTATTGCATAAAAGACGCAATGAACTCGAGTGTTCCTGTTTTAGTACACTCTTCGCATATTCTTATACGGCTTAATTGTTTTCGAACATAAGTATTATTTACTTCTGAAGAGTATTTTGATATCATATTTAGCAAATTCGAAAAGTGTTTCTAACATAGGATACACTAATACTCATCTTAAAATTTGAATACACACCATTGTGATTTCAATGTGTTTAAATAAGACATGATATGAGTTACAAAATCCGCAATTTCGCGGTAAGTATATAATAGTATATCAGTAAGCGAACAGGTCCAATATTTAAAACTATTTCTTTATGACTATTCTGCAAAATTGATACATCCATTTCTAAATCTATACACTGCTTTAGTTGAATAACCAGCAGACATATTCAATAAACTGTTACGCTTGCTGAAGTTGAATGGTCTAAAACAGTTACAATAAGTGGCGTTGATGGCATCCAGTCGGAATGTCTCAAGCATACGCCGGAGTCGATTTCTCCAATATGTTAACAATAAATTAATAGAATTCTTAGAACCGGAATCTTCACTCCATCTCGGGGTAAAATAATCATTACTCATGTAAGAAAGTGTAGTCTTGCAAATAAGCAAATATCGTGGAATTTCAATCTCAAATACTACGTATAAAGTATCTGATTGTATATAATTCATTAATTAGTATAACAAAACAAAACCACATGTGAAAAAGATGAATTAGATAAAGGTTGCCCAAATGAATTTTTGTCAAGTAAGACTTTTAACACTTAAACATTTTAATTTAAAAACAATCTGTCAAATTACTTATTTCCATCAAACATTGACATCAAACAGAAAGACAAAACAGGTAAAACACGTGTTTCATTGTTCATTGACGAGTTATCTTCTACATTAAGGTTCATGTAGAGGCTTCAGTTTGAAAAATGTGGGACCCCTAGCCTTGAACTCAAATTTGACTAAACGAAGAGTGCCACATTGAAAATGGTTACATATTTGCTTAAAAGGATGGTTTTCCTTCAAACTGCTACCAATTTTGTGCATTATACATTATTTTTAAAAATCTGAATGATGTTTATTCAACGTAATTCGGCGGAAAATTATATAACTAGTTAATAATATCGACATTGATGAGGACGCTATTTACGCTTAAATAGTAAAAAAAAAATACATATCTAGAAAAATCAAAAATCGAACACATGTCATTTCATGACGATGGGGGCAGCCATTATTAAATTAATAAAATTGAAAGAAACATGCTAAAAACTCACTCATCGCCTAATTGACATTCCAAACGGTTGACGATGACAAATGCATTGGATTGTAATCTTTCCGTTGATGTGTGCAAACTGCATGATCAGACCTCATAAACACTCCAAAAAATAACTTTGTAAGAAGCATTTCACCAATGTTTACAATTGTTGTCGAATCACATGTACTTGTGTTATTGCGCACAAAATAGTACGCTTACAGACTGACAGAAAGATCGATACGAAACTCCGTTCAATTCATCACGGTATACTATTTTATTGATAATATATAATAATAATTCGCTTCAACAACCTAAATGTAAAAATATTTCTTTTAAACGGAGGTTTTAATAACGAAAGTAAAAACAACGGAAGTCGGGTGGATATTATGTGAGATGCACTTCGGCTACAGAAAAACAAATACAAATACACTAAAAAATGACGTGGGGGGGAATTTTCAGCTGGAAAATATTTGAAATGGGGTAAGTGATTATATCTCTGTGTGATCATTTCTGTTATTAAGCGCGATCTCTTCCTGATTAATGTTAACAGTGTTTTACTAGTCGCGACCCAACTGTCAAAATAATGTTGTGTTTTCTCAGGTATGTGTATACACATACCAGGTTTTCTTACTACTTCACGTGATTTCGACCGATTTGTGATGCACGTTTTTTCTACGGAGCACAGCAAGTGCCACGCTTTCAAAATGGGTAGAAGGAATCGATATACAAATGTATAAAAAGATTCGGTTTGCCAAAAGGAACACATTATTCAAAACGGTACAAGGACAGTAGTTGTTCAGGAAGGAATAAACAAAACATGATACCTGGCTGTGTATTTCTATGTAAAACTATGATTTCTAGAGTCGTCTGTACAAACCTCATAAAATCTTGTTATTGATGAGCAACATCTCCCCTTTTCTCATAATGATTTCTACTCAGCCGAACCTATTTCTTTATATTTGTTTACAATTTCATATGTCGTCTGCAATTTCTTTCAATTTGAGATGGTTTAAAATTTTCCATTTGGATATAGCAAAATTGTTAAGTTCTTGAAATAGAATGGTGACTCTTATTATCCACCATACCTGGATTTTTAAAAAGTAGTTGAGTTTAGTTATTTTTAGAACTTTGTTTAGGAAAATTATCCAAAAAATGCAGTTGAGTAATAACTCATTTGTTGTTTTCTGACAATACTTTTCTGTGAAATGATGCTAACTTGACCTTGTATATGTATATGGCTTTGTATTGATTCAACTTACGGTAGTGCATACCCTTCCTAACTTTAGATTGTGATTTTGTAAATTAGTGTAAAAACGTATTGGTTTTAAACAAAAAAATGAATAAAGCAAAATAATATTGAATGTCAAAATGTGTTTATGTTATTCTATCCGTATTTATCTTTAAAATAATATATAGTTTGACCATAGTGTACCACATTGAATGAAGAAAAAACAAATTAAAGTTTTAATGAATTTTATCACTCCCATGAACTTTAACAATACTGTGATTAGAGCTGTAACGATTCGGTTCGATGAATCGAAAAACCGGTTCAATGCCGCCGATTCGATTTCGATACCAATACGGCAAATTTCGATTCGATTCACTGCAATCCCGATTGATCCGCATTTTAAACCCTCCTTTCCAAAACCGTCGTCTTAACGTTCTTGTCATTTGTAAAACGTATTGTAATTGGTCAATAGCCAATATGAGTCCAATGAATGAATACCATGCTGAGCATTACATCAGCCGGTAAAATGGCTTCTTCAACCATGTCAAAATATAAATTAAAAGTATTTCGAACATTTCGGGTTTTCGAAGTTTCCGATGCAAAGGCAACTTGCAAAACGTGTTTTTGACGTAAGTTACCCATATGTTTTGTTTACTAAACTGTGCGCATTCTCTTAAGAAGTCAACCGGATGTTGTTTATATACTTACATTTTTGTTTGTTGTTGTTTTCTGTTAAGCGCATGTGCATTTTATGTTATTTAAGAATAAATAAACAGGATGTTGTGTTCAATAAATGTGTTACTCATGAAACAACGTTGCGTTTTAAATTGTATTTATAAAATTAAACACGTTGTTTTCTGTTAAGCGCATGTGCATTTTATGTTATTTAAGAATAAATAAACAGGATGTTGTGTTCAATAAATGTGTTACTCATGAAACAACGTTGCGTTTTAAATTGTATTTATAAAATTAAACACTTTAAATGTACAACATAATAAGTTAATAACAAATACCAAACATACTAGTTCATGCTCTGGACAAGCCAAACATGAAATAGTTTGCAAAATAAGCAGCAAATAGCTTAATTTAAATCGAATCGAAAATAATTGAATCGGACCATTTGGTATCGAAATCGAATCGAATCGAATGATGGGTAAATCGTTACATCTCTTACTGTGATTCTTGTATTTTTTATGAATAAAACATTTCACGTGTGGGGGGGGGGATTATGTTCAAAGTGTGCTGACAATGCTGCCAGTTGTCTTAAACAGCAAAGTAACTGCAGCAACTAATCCATATTTCAGACGTTTAAAAAAACAATCATCAAAGCAACATCAGTAAAACTGAACTCATTTTTAAGTGTAATGGCGGTTCCCTACGTCTATATGGAAATCGTGTTTTCGAGGTCATCTATGTATATTTCATTTGTATACACGTATATTGATTTTTTTTCCCATCGACAACTCATTTTGAATGCTACGCCATAGAAACTCTTTACAGACACAAAGGGTATTTTTGTGATACAACAATATCAGAAGCACTATATTGATTTAGAATAAAAATCTATTAAACATATTTGACACATTGATTACTCCAAAATTAAGTTACGATTCACAGATATGGAGCTTTGAATTTACTTATAAAATTGAAACAGTGGTCTTTAGTTTAAATAGTTGAAATAGAAAAATATAGAGAAATAACCAAAAGATGCGTGTTTAGGCTAATGTGGCCGTCTACCTCTATGTTAAATTTGCAACACTAACTGTATTAGATTTGATTTAAAAGCTAATAGATGTCTTCTCATATATACAATACAATGCTATCTAATGCTTAAGTCCTTTGATAAATTTGGCAGAGATTTATGATTATCTAAAGTTAATATCCTACTTTGTAAATATGGTTTTAGCTATTCGCAATCAAAATTTTAGAATTGACAAAACAAGTAATATTCTATTAAATTGACCGAGTATATATCTTTTGATCTGTAAATTCGAGTAGTATGTGCTAAAATAAAAAAATAGATTCCCATATTAAGATATATCAAATAGGACATATTAGGAACTTCAGAAGTTACGACACTTTTCGGAAACAAAATCGGAATAGTAATGTCTATGCTATGTAAATTATTGAATAACAAAGTCTTGTGATACCATGATTAAAACCTGTAAACTGGTTCATATTGTAGATTCTGCCAGAGGTCTTAAATAATCAATGCATTGTTTTAAATTTGACTTCGACTATCAATTGTTCAATACTGTAGATAATTGTTTTCTCTATCAATTTCGTCTTTCCGTTGGTTCTTTATTCGTCCGCTCTGTTTCGTTAAGGCTAATACATCAAAATGTCCTACTCAAATGTATTTGCGAATAAATGTGATTATTGATCATGATATTAAATACACCGTCAGTACGGAATATTGCTTTTTCCTCGCATCTTGTTTCCATGGTTAACACGCAAGCATACCTAGCTTCATGTAGGTTATACCATGACGTTTGTTAGTGAATCGGTTGAAAAATGTTTTTCGAAAAATAAAATCCGCATTAGCTCATAAACCTTAGGTGCTTATGAAAATGCCCCCATCCCTACTCAAAGAAAAAGGTCAGACATCCCTCATCTCAATGTCAAATATTTACTTATTTATCTGTCACATTCGTATGTATACAAAAATGAGGATTTAGACACAAAACTTAAAGCCCTCACATGTGCTGACCAAGTTGCAATACAGAGCGTAATAGTGGATATGTTTTGAGAAATATTCTGCTATAAAATTACACAAGGAAACAGAAATTTGATCCATCAACATGTATAAACGGACTTAATATATAATTATTATATATATATAAATATTACTTTTACTAAATATTGGTACGTATATAGTAAAATCATATGAAGAATTGCTTCACCAAATCCGTTTTTGTAAATTCAAAAATAAGACAAGGTTTTGTAAAATTAAATAACAGTTGTATTACGTCTTAGCAAATTAATGCGAAATAGACTACACAATTATGTTTGTTCGGTTCCCATTTAACTGCCGTTGTACACGAGTTTATGTACTTAAATATTGGATTTGTCCTCTATCAATGGAATATTAAAGCTTTTATGGGTGTGCCAAACATAAGGCTTAGATTTTCTTTTTCGTAAAAAAACATAAATGTGTGAAACCTGTGTAATTTAAATGACATTGGTTATGCAATCCATTACATTTTGAACTATCCCTCTTTGCAAAACAACGACAGTAACTACTCCCATACATTAAACATAATACCAAAAATGCAATACTTTTTAAAAGAATCATGAATAAAACAGATAGATCAAAATTGTGTAATTTAGTAAAATTTATAAAGACTATTTTAGATTATTTTAAAAATACACCTGTCTGATATTGTTTAAAAAATAAGTTTGCTGCTAGCTTAATGTAATGCTTATAACATATATACTGTTGATAACATACCGAATGTCGTTGCACCCTTATTTTCTTGCTGCATTTGCACTTGTATTTATATACAAATATTGTCTTGATTTGATCTAGTACTATGCTGTTTGTTTATATCATACTAGTAACTGTGTTGTACAATAATATTGTATGTGTTACCTTACCCATACAGCTTGACCTATACTTGAATTATTTTCAACTCACCTTTATACCTCTTGTTCACATCATAACAAATGTGGTGAGAGTATTAATAAACGAAACGAAACGTGCGTACCCATATGTTGTATTATTTATCTCGAGCAAATATGACATTAGAATATCTGCTATGTATGCAACAGTATCGAGCCTACACTACAGATGTGTTATTGCTTAACTGACTAGGGATGCATCGTGTTGTATCTGACATTGCAATAATAAAAGCAGAATTTCAAAACATATTCAAGGCTAAGTCTGTGCCTTTTAATATAGGCCTATCCTCGCGAGAATTTTTCAATAAACCCAAATTTTAATATATACCTTGGCCAATGTAATCCCTTTCTCTGATTTGTCAATCCATAATTTTCCAAAAGTAAAGGCTATCTACCTTTCCAATACCAAGAAAGATACACAGACCAAAAGCGTCAAACGTCGCGGAAGAAATCTGCAAGAAAAAAGTGTATGTTGTCGCCGCATCATCAAACATTAGGACATTTATAATGTTTTTGGAAACCTTGGGAAAAGTACATTTTAAACAATCCATAGGTCGACATTAATAGTATGGAAATGCATTATTATTCGTCTGACATTACGGTGCGCCATATGGATTATTACTTTGTGAATAGCTTAAGCGTTTTCTATTCTGGTTCAAACGGAAAGCAAATATGGCAATTATTCAAAATTTTAGCAATTGTGTATTAATGGAATCATTGAATGACTGTTTTCATTTTTTATTTTTCATCTGTATTTATTATTGCTTTCACTGAATTTAATTGGTGCAATTTTCCTCAAATTGTATGAATTAAACTGTTCTTGAAGTAAATTTCTTAAAATTCATGGACTATTTAGTAATAATATTTAAGGTAATTGGGACTTGACAGTGTGCGACGATAATTAAACGCTAAACTTTTCCGTCATTATGCCACTTTCGAGAACCAAACAAAGCTGTGCGAATGGCTTAATTTTAAAACCGAAGTATAAATCGTTCATGAGCAAACGATTAAGGATGTGAGACATAAAACCAAACTGTTGAAATAAAGAAAATAAGTAAATAAGACTTGTAGCCTTATTCCATATAAAATATATATTACTCGTTATACATAGAAAGAATTAGCATCCGAACCTCAATACAGTTTAGTTTTTTAGAATGATCAGGCATTACACAAATACCGGTACTACATCTTTATGAAGAGCGCGTTTTAATGAATAAACACCGTTTTTCGTACATAAACAAAACAAAATAAAAAACACAGAGGCGAATATCCAGCTGATAACTCCTAATTAGTTTGAAACAATTGTGTAAATAACGCTCATAACAAAAAACAATTTCGCACATTTAACTTTGAAAATAAAATAATTTTGATAATAATACAATCACAAAATGCAATTATGTGTAATAAATAATCAACAGTTAACTTAAATTTTTAGTGTTATTAGTTTCAGGAAACTGGTCAACAACAAACAATAAAATATATGAACAAACTCGACAACAGTTTAACAAATGAAACATGTCAGTCTTCAATGATTTCTCTTGTAAACAATACAACCATTCACCGAATACAAGAGGCTTCATGAATGTTATCTACTGATTACTTGGCACAAAAAGGGAACAGCGTTGGCAAAACAAATTTTCCAGTTGTCTGGTAGACTTTTAGATGGAATAAATAAAAAAATGTTTGCTTATCTTAAAATGAATTTTCGTGTGATACTAAGAATACAGAAACATGTGTTTGCCTTTTGGGCGATACTTGATATTGTAACAGTTAAATGAGAATGATCACAATATTTACTTGAAATTTAATAAATGTCCCTTGCATTGAATGTTTGTATACTTAATTGCTTTCATGTTTTAATACTGTTTAACTCATTTTTCAATATATCTTTTCTGTTTGACGCGTAGTAAATGGGATAAAACAAATCTACATCCCTGTGCAATTTTGATTGAAATAAATTTTCCATGGATCTGAAATGTGTTTTAAGGGCCGCTGCTGGTCCTTTAAATAGACATAAAGACTTAAGTCGACATTTGTTTGAGCCTCCTTAACCCGATGAGACACAAGCACGTGCTATGGCGAGGTATCAAATAATGTGGGACAAATGTCTCACAGCTCAAGAAAACGTTGGGACTTTACAGACACTAAAACTGAATGTTTTCAACAAAAATAATGTTTAGTTTATAAAAAATAAGAAAACAATCTACAACATGTTTTGTATTTTACAACCATACACATCTCAAATCGTTTCGCTTAATATTACACCTTTTAATCACATTTGGAACATTGTCACGTTTTTAAACTTTCTAGCAAAGAGCTTTTAATTATTCAACATTTATATATATATATATATATATATATGGCTTCAGGCACCATACGACAAACTTTTTATCATTTACAAATGAGATGATAACTTGTGTTTAATACAATGTCTGACTCTGCTGTCGCTTGTTTTTCGTTCCTGTTCAACAAACTCCTAAATCATGACAAATTATTTTTATATGGCTGCAACCGCCATGCGATCAACTTATTTTGATCATCAACCGATAACGTGTTTAAGATAAGTTTTTTTACGAGGAAATGTTCTTGATTATTTTTAATTCTCAACTCGTTCGTAAAGCAGACAAAGTAATATTGGACGACAATGTGAATGCTCTTAAATACGGAGACATATCCCACATGAATTATGCAATCGCTTGGCTAATATAGTGGCCGTATATTTGATTTAACCTATCAGAAAGCAAATCTAGATCGGAAATTTGATTAATTCTCTGTTAAGATAAAGAAACAGATATTCGTTCCTGTATCTTAAGCAATTTTACGACTCGTCTCTAGAATTTACAGTTCGACATAAATCGAAAAACACACACAATATTTTGCGACATTTCTGACCCAATGCATACTAATCAGAAATTTCACGGCCTCGCATCGCGGCCTCATAAGAACACTGAACAACGAAAACATTATCCACAACAGTTCGGACTCAGCAAAATTCAAAAGTCAGTACAAAATAAAAACGCAGATGTTTTTGCATGAACAAGATGATCACTCTGAGACATGCGTCTTTAATGAAACCATGTCAAGTACTTACCAATAAGGAGTATTCTTAACATGGTAAATGATAAGTATAAATTATTTGTTTTTATTAAATCCCAAAATATCAACATAATTGGATCTCAAAGACGGCCTAGAAATACGAAGGCGGACATTTCGACGCGACGTAAGAATTTTATTAAAATGCTGTGTTTTATCGAAATTAAAATGTGTACCAGCATTGCCAGCACCAAATGCCTGGAGGTTTTAATAAGTGACGCCGAGTTAGCAAATGTTATAACGATCATCCGTAAAGCCATCAAGAAAAAGTTTTAATACACATGCATCAATGGATGATAGCTTTCGTTAAATCATAAGTCCGTGAGAATACAACGATTAGCTCTTTGTTGATGCGCTGAAACTGGTAATTTATATTTGAACTGTGTTTTAATAAAGAAAAAATTGGTTCCACATTTAAAGTGAGCGGGCAGAATTATACGTGTATTGTGTATTTACAATCACATGCCCAAGGTTGATTTAAGGATACCATGATTTGGTTTATAATTATGAAGTGTACTGTTCGTTTAACATTCAATGAGTGTGCAAGCGCATATATGATCAAACAGTTCAGCAACCTGCCAGTCAAATATCAGCTCGCCAATATGGTCATGACAGTCGTCTTATAAGATTTCAAGTACTTATGTGTTGTATGCGAACAGTATATTAAGTTATTCGTCAAATGTGTCCTCTTCTAGGTTTGAAAATTTTAACATTCAATGCAGTAAAGTATTTTGAATTTAAGTGGCTGAATCCAATTAATAAAATGTGATCAGGCATTACGCCTAATTAAAGCATGCTAGTAAATTATAAAAAAAGATATGCGCATTTTTGAATTTATTTTTTAAGCATCTATTCAAATATCTATTTTCACGCATAATTTTAAATATTCGTAGTACACTTTTTGTCAAACTGTTTAAAATATGTATTGCGCATGAACGACAAAAAAGATATTAAAAAAAAGTATTTATGGTCTGTACATATCATGCTCCATAAATATCATGGTCTATAAATAGTCATGTACTGTCTAAATTAATTTTAATTTACAAGATGGGCGGTTGTACAATAGATTCGCTAATTAAAATATGATACACTTTGCTAATAAATTATTATTTACAACTTGCATATGGAAATTAGTTGGTAGTGTGTATATTAATCTATTGTTATCTTAAGAACATTAAAGACACTGTAATATTGCTTCTATTTTACGTGATATATATCGTATGGTGCAAATATAATTTTAGTAGGTATATAGTACAGAAATAGTAAAAGTTATTACGGTTATTTAGTGTAGCGTATATGCTTTGTTTTAGTTTAATCTAACCTAGTTATATCTTCCCGCCTATCTGCACTACACCGCACAGCTCACACAGACATTGAACAACGCAAATCAACAATCATTGCACTTAAAATATTATCCATTATTGTAGGCTTCTATTGAAAACCTACAGGTAAACACAATCTTTTTTCCGGATGTCATTGTTAGCCATTCCGGATTTAATTTTTATTGTATTTCAGACATTTGTTATTTGGTTTTGAATTTTTGTGAACTTTCTACACTGAATTGTTCTTAATTGCAACGCTATAGCTACTTTAGATCATTTTGTCCACAGTGACATGGAACTATTTGTTTATGTCGCTAAGACAATATGTTACAAAGCAATGAGACAAACCGCATGATACTGGAAAACTGGTAATAATTATAAAATGCATTTTTATTGTATTTAACTGGCTATCAATTGTACATTCCAATTTTGCAGTGACGATTAAAGATTGTGTCATTTTGTGACATTATGAGTGATTATGCCTGTTGTTTAATTGCAACTTAACATTCTTATAGCGTCGGATAAAATCACTTCATGTGCCAAATGTTTACCAACTCCGTTAATTTATAATCAAGGACTTTAAAACATTTAGAATTGAGATTCGGTGTACGGTATAAACAACTTAATTAGTTAATTATCGATGGCCAAGTAGATTGATAGATACGCCTCGTAGATACATGGTTTTACAATTAATGCCGATTTATATTTTGCATTTAGATATAAAAGTATGAATACCCTCTGCCATTAATATTTAGCGTTTAACATTAAGTTCCATTTACCTATGTATTTGGTAAAAAAAGCTGTATTAAGCGCCGCCTAAAAACATTTTCAATTATACATGGAGTGAAATCGTAAATCCATTTAAAGATAAACAACACCTAAGAAATTGAATTATATAATAAAACTGTTTTATTGTATAATCATTTTAGAAGTACAAGAATCTGTTCAATGTTAATATATAGTATAATTTTCGAAATACTAAGCAATAAACACTAATATAATTTACTAACCATCACAATTATCATTCCAAAATCTTATGCGATAGTATATGCGATAATATGCGTTTTGAATTCATAACACGAATAACATATATACGAATTTATATATCGGTTTTAATCTCAAAACGAATGTATAGTAGGTTACGAAAGACACGTAAAAAACAACACAACCCCGTAAAACCGTCGAAGCAAAACAGAAAAATGACAATTTAAATTCAATCATATTGTGGGAATAAGAAACAAACGAAGACAATGCCATGATGTAAACAAACATCCGAGTACAGCAACTATATAACATATTTATTTACTCAATATACGTGCACTCTTAAATGCACTAATGGACAATTAAAGACCAGTCATAGGTTACAGCCACGAAACACGGGTCAGGAAAATGACGCCCATAATATGTGTGATACGCAAGAGAAAGATAAGCAACTAAATATTTGCAGTGAATAATTTCGTGAATAATATGTAAATATGATACAAATGTGTCGTGAGTTAATCGTACTTGAAAGAAGATGAATAAGTAATGTACACATTTCAACATCAATATGAGTCGCGTTCTGAGAAAACTGGGCACAATGCATGTGCGTAAAGTGTCGTCCCAGATTAGCCTGTGCAGTCCGCACAGGCAAATCAGGAACGACACTTTCCGCCTAAACTGGATTTTTGCTAAGAAGAGGTATCATTTACACAAAAAATGCCATAAAAGCGGAAAGTATCGTCCCTGACTGCACAGGCTAATCGTTGAAGACACTTAACGCACAAGCATTATGCTCAGTTTTTTTTCAGAACACGACACATATTGTCTCTTTCGTTTTTATGATGTAGTGCTTATACCATAACTGTCATGATATGATGCTTGTACCATAACAGTCATGATGTAGTGATTGTACCATAACAGTCATGATGTAGTGATTGTACCATAACAGTCATAATGTAGTGATTGTACCATAACAGTCATGATGTAGTGATTGTACCATACCAGTCATTATGTAGTGCTTGTACCATAACAGTTATGATATGGTGCTTGTACCATAACAGTTATGATATGGTGCTTGTACCATAACAGTCATAATGTAGTGCTTGTACCATAACAGTCATGATATGATGCTTGTACCATAACAGTCATGATATGATGCTTGTACCATAACAGTCATGATGTAGTGCTTGTACCATAACAGTCATTCTGTAGTGATTGTACCATAACAGTCATGACATGGTGCTTGTACCATAACAGTCATTATGTAGTGATTGTACCATAACAATCATAATATGGTACCGTATAGTAAATCTCCCATGTGTATACCTTGATTCTGTAAAACTTTCAAATACTACTCGTGATAATAACATACCGCAATAGTATAATCTATATAATTGTTATATTACAACTTGTTACGACACTATTATCCCAGGTGTAAACTCACGTTGACAAATATTATGTCGATAAGTGCATTATGGTTTGTATAATACAAATTGTGTATACAATTTAAAATACTAAATGATATTGAAGAGGAAGTTCATTCAAATGTATGTGTCCTATAATGACGTACATACATTAAATTAAATGTTACATGTAGTATGTTTTAATCAAATACCCAGTCCTAGTTGCCCTCTTTCATGTGCGAGCCGACGAATACGGACCGAAAGCTTATCAAAAAGTGCGAATCATGTGTGTGTTGTCTGGAGCATATTAAAAAAAATATTACACAAACCGTTCCGATGAATATTACAGTTTTAAATTTAGCGATAAAAATATAAAAAAATCTTAAATACTGAGGTTATTTAACACACGATTCATCGTACAACTGATGCAAGTCTCACAACTTTTGCATGCTACCGTTCCTGTATCCATTTAAGAGTTTTTTTATATGAATATGCCGAGGTTGACATTGGCCTTATCTATTAGGACGTTACCATGACTTAACACTCATTCTATCGCCTTAATAAGTCGTTCCCAATACTTACAAACCCGTTTTGGTATGATTATTTTTGGGAAAAAAGTTGCTTTAACCGTTATAAAATGAACGTTTACGGTCAACAAATTGACGATTTCACACACAGAGTTACAATTAAATTTGCATAGTATGTTCCTGAAATCAAACAGATTTAAAAACAACCAATAATTAACCTTAATCATCTAGTATTTTTAATGATCTTTCATAGAAATGCTTAAACTGCATAGGCTTTAAAATCATTATTAGTTAGTGTGTTATTTCAAATTGAACTTAACGAGCAATTTTGGTTAAAGGATACATAATTTAAAGGAAAGAATGCATATCATCACATAAGTGCAAACACTCTTGTTACTGTTTTAATTGCAGAATGATTCTTCTTTCATTGTGCCTCATGCAGTATTCGCCGAAAAAAAAACCCATCCCAGTTGATTTATGTACGTCCGTGTATGTTTCTAAATTATCTGAAATAAGTTGATCATCTTAGATAAAGCACCATTTGCGCCCCCAAAATGAATATTCGGGCGGTTAAAACAGAAGAGTGTTGAAAGCATTGCGTCGTAACTTCA
Source organism: Dreissena polymorpha (assembly GCF_020536995.1). Taxonomy (NCBI): domain Eukaryota; kingdom Metazoa; phylum Mollusca; class Bivalvia; order Myida; family Dreissenidae; genus Dreissena; species Dreissena polymorpha. The sequence goes on from NC_068359.1 coordinate 109,591,531, forward strand.
GCTTATAAATGTTAGAAACCAATTTTGGTCACTGTTGGTCATAATATCACCATAACAGAAGAACAGTGCCGTGTTTTAATGGTAAATCCCAACGAAATCGCAACGACGAAACTCGCGTAAGGAGAACGATCGGTTTGTATTAACCATTATCGCAGATACGTTCTGGAAGCTGAATACAAATATTGGAATCGTGCAGCGCCGGAGCGCTACAAGTTTAAAGGACGTAGGATTTATTTATAAAGAGTTGGGAATTGGATTACTGAAACAATGATGATGGCAAAAAGCTCGTGTCGCATCCATGCGTTTGTTGTAATTATTTTTGTTACAAAGCCGTTTTTTATTGGAATCATACACTGGTCTTTCAACTTAGTATTTACGCAGCTTTAGTTCTGAAGCTATTCTTATTTCTTATTTTATTTAGTAAAACAATTTATGGACAAACGTGGGCATACATCTAATTATATTTCACAAACCGTATATATAAGCAAATTATCCATAAAAGTTCCAGAGTATGGCGTTTGACGGTATTGACGGTTGTAAACAATACAGCTCAAAATAACGAGTGGGTGGTCGTCGTAAACTATGACCACCAACACAGAACGTGATTTGAATGACAAGTTCGCAGATGGATGTCTACATTGATTCATGTTCACGGAAGGAAATACCCGGATACTGGAAAAGGTCCTGATTATCGCTTATATAATCTCTTTGTAGTCGGACTTATCGGCACAACCCTTGTATGTGTTGTCATAGCGCAACAGAGGGCATGGGACGGTGACGAACATTTCATTGTCAATCTTGCCATCGCAGATATCGCAGTTTTGATTATGTGTCTTCCGATGATTTTGCTCGTTGACGTCACAAGGACATGTTTTTTGGTGATGTCGTATGTAAGTAATCAATTTACAATGGTTAGTCTTATATACATAATACTACTAATAATGGA